>NW_026652297.1:47774010-47815507 GCF_009828535.3 Hylobates moloch
GGGCGGCCGGGCAGAGGCGCTCCTCACTTCCCAGACGGGGCGGCCGGGCAGAGGCGCTCCTCACTTCCCAGACGGGGCGGCCGGGCAGAGGCGCTCCTCACTTCCCAGACGGGGCGAGGCGACCGGGCAGAGGCGCTCCTCACTTCCTAGACGGGGCGGCCGGGCAGAGGCGCTCCTCACTTCCCAGACGGAGTCTGCACCATTTTCAAATGCATCTTGAACCCTTCGGATTCCTTTGAAAAAATGCCTTCTTTTTTTTCTCCTCCTCAGTTCACAATTACAATGCTAATTGTGTCTCCATACTATGGGACACTCCCCTCAGATGCATTTTCCAAACTCCCCTCAGATGCATTTTCCAAACTGGAAAGAGTTAATTTCCCAAACCTTAAACTGGCTGGCTTAGGATTGGTTTCAGGGGAAGGGAACCCAGAAGCCCAACATGCCAGCAAAAGGGTAAAGTTGTTTACCATTCAGACTTTTGGTCCCCCCTCCCTGTACAAATTGGTAAAAAGCCTCAGGATTTTTGAGCTGTCCTTATCCCTCCTCGTTTCTTTTTTTCTTTTTTTTTTTTTTTTGAGACAGGGTCTCATTCTGTCGCCCAGGCTGGAGTGCAGTGATGTGGTCTCGGCTCACTGCACCCTCCGTTCAAACGATTCTCCTGCCTCAGCTTCCTAAGTAGCTGGGAGTACAGGCAGGCACCACCACTGCTGGCTAATTTTTGTATTTTTAGTAGAGACAGGGTTTCACCATGTTGGCCAGGCTGGTCTCGAACTCCTGACCTGCCAGGCTGGAGTGCAGTGGTGTAATCTTGGCTCATTGCAACCACTGCCTCCCGGATTCAAGTGATTTTCCTGCCTCAGCCTCCCAAGTAGCTGGGACTACAGGCACCTGCCACCACGCCCGGCTAATTTTTTGTATTTTTAGTAGTGACAGGGTTTCACCATGTTGGCTAGGATGGTCTCGATCTCTTGACCTCGTGATCCACCTGCCTTGGCCTCCCAAAGTGCTGGGATTACAGGCGTGAGCCACTGTGCCCGGCCATATGTGTTTAATAACCCAGTTTGTCTCTTCTTGCCTTCAGGACATCAAACGGTCATGAAACTAGAGCCTGGGACCATGGCCCCTTCTGCCGGGCACCCTTAGATAGGCCTCTGAGGGAGATCTGATTGCCATTTTCCCAAAACAGTGCCCCCTATCATCAGGAAGCAGTTAAGATCTGTCTTTGTCCCTATCCTTATCCTAATGGCAGTTAGATGGACTTCTTTAGAAGGGGGAATGAGACAGATGGGAAGGGTTCCCTGGTAAAACTCCAACTGGCCTGTGCACTGCTCTGGGGCGGAGCCACAGAAGTTCGCTCCTCAGTTTGCAGCTGGGAGGAGCCCGGCCCTCCTCTTCCTCGGTAGAACCTGGGATTTAATCTGTGAGGTGGGACGCCTACAATTAGAACTCTGGCTCTGCTGAGTCCCTGTTCCCCTTTTTCTTCCTTTACACCCAATAAAACCCTGCCTTACCCTTCAAACTGTCTGCGAGCCTAATCTTTCCTGGCGTGTGACAAGGACCTCCACCGTCTTTAGCTGAACTAAGGAAAACTCCCGCAACATTTTCATGTGTGCCTTTGTATTTTTATTACATATATGGATGTCCCTAAACAACATACATTATTGTTTTGCTTTATATAAGTTACTACAAAGGCATTCTGCAATTTGCATTTTCCCCAGCCTTGTGTTTTGAGATTCATCCATGTGGATGCGGGAAGCTGTAGAGCACTTCCCCTGCTGTGGGGCAGTTTGTTTTCTCGCTGGTGGACATTCAGCTTGTTGACAAGGTTTTGCAATTTTACAAGCACCTCTGCTATGGGTATTACTGTACCTGTCCCTTATGCCTGCGATAGCGTCTCCGGTATACAGCCAGGAATGGGTGTGCACACTCCTCGGCCTGCTCCCTTCCACTTCGTCAGCCTGGCCGGGGGCTCTTCCAAGAGGTGGGGCCGCTTGGTGGCTTCTAAGTCGTGCCTCTCCCTCTGGGTAATAAACGCCTTGGGGGCAGGGACTCCGCAGTCTTGCTTACTGAGGCGTTTTCCAAAACAGGGACCGAGGGCTCTGACACCCGTGCAGAGGGTGGCCGGCGGGCGCGGGAGTTTGGCAGAATGCGGCTGAGGAAGGTGGGGCGGGGAAGGAAGGCTCCTGCCCTGCAGGGGCCTCTCTTCCGGCCGTTTCTCCTCCCGAAGACAAACACTCCCAACGCAGGGGCGCAGAGCCTCGGCTTCTTTCTTGGCCAGCTCCCCCAGGGCAGGGCCTAGCATGGCCCGGCCCAGCCCCTGGGTTCCCCCGCCCGCAGCTCCCGGGCGCCTCCGCCTCCCGCGGTGACTCAGGCGGCGGTGACGGCAGCAGAGGGGGCGATGACGGGCGCGCGGGCGTCCGCGGCGGAGCAGCGCAGGGCGCGGCGCGGCGGGCAGGCAGGGGCGGCTGAGCGGGCGGCGGGCATGAGCGGGGCGGGCAGGGCGCTGGCCGCGCTGCTGCTGGTCGCGTCCGTGCTGAGCGCCGCGCTGCTGGCCCCCGGCGGCTCTTCGGAGCGCGATGCCCAGGCCGCGCCGCCACGAGGTGAGTGCACACCTCCTACCGCCGCCCAGCCGGCTCCGAGCGCAGCGTCCTCTCTCCGCGGCACCGCCCCTACCTCCGTGCGCGGCGCCGAGCGCTAGGCCGGGCTGCGACTTCGCGGTCCCGCGCCCCAGACCGGAGGCCGGACCTCGGGGTGCTGCGGCCGGGCCCCGCGGAGGCGGGGGAGGGGGCGGTTCGGGCCGCGGCGGAGTGGAACCTGGGCGCCCAGGCGGCGCCCACCCCAGCGCAGCCTGCGTCCTGGCGTCTTCCGTCTAAATAGAGGCCTGGGATCGGGACGCCGGCACCCCACACACTGGCAGCCAGGAGGCGGGCCAGCCGAGGACTGGGGTGCTCGGACTCCCCCTGCGCCCAGTCCACTGTTCGGAGGGACTTAGAGCAGGGTCCCTTCCCTGAGGGCCTCGTCCCCGAGGACGTGGCGCCGGAGCCGTGCGACCCATTGGCTTCGGCGGGTGGGAAGGCCGGGGCGTTCGCCCCGCGCTGGGGTTGAACCTGCATAGATGTGCGGCGGGTGAGGAACCGCAGAGAAGGCGGTGGGGGCGCGGCCTGCAGCCCGGTCCCGGGCGAGCCCTCCGCGCGTCTCCCCTCGGCGCGTTTTCCTTCCCTCCAGCGTGACTGGGAAGCCGCCGCCGCTGCCGCTGAATCGGGGTCGCGGCCTGGGAGGGGCCAAGCTGGGCGCTTTTGCCCCGGCCCCGGGCGCTTGTCCAGTGCGCTGGCTTAAGAGGCGCTCAGCTCAGCCCGTGATTGCACAACTGGCTTGCTCTCCGAACTCGCTGGGGAAAACGGTGACAAACACAGATTCCAGGCCTCTATCTAGACCCCTGCACCGGGGAACCCCAGGCCCTAGGAGGCCCTTCGCACACGCCCCTTCCAGAGGGGTCGGGCAAGCATCGCAAACGCCTTTGGGTAGGAGGGACGGTGGGAGTCACCTGTCTTTCTTTCCCCTCTCGCGCCCTTTTCTTGGTCAGAATACGAAGTTTTAGTGTCTGTGTATGGAGTTCAAACGACCCCTCCTCCCCAAGCAGAGCTGGAGGAGAAAGGCGTTGTGAATTTTGGAAAAGCGGCTCAGAGGATTACATTCTGTGTGCTCCTTGATCCACCCAACCTGGATCTCCTGCGCTCCCCTCCTTTAAAATTGCAAGGACCCGGGGAAGTTATGTAATCTGCCTGATCACAATTTGTCAGGGACTGATCCCGCCGAACACTCTTTGCATTTTAGCACCAGTATTAGCTTATCAAAGGGCACTTACTTTAGACAGAGGTGGTTTGTAAATAGTAATCACACGTAGTGAGGGGAAGCCGCGTTGGGACAGCAAAGCTTTCCCTGCCGCCTGGAGCCCATGTTTGGGCCGCACAGCTTTCCTACTAAAAACGTCATCATCTTCCTTCTTTTTGAAAACTCAGCATTTACTTGAAAAAAAAAAAAAAAAAGACTGTGTCTTTAAAAATATGCCCAGCAAAGATAACTCACGAGCAGAGAGCTAGACCAGAAATTAAATATTTGGAAAGGAAATAAAGGTATAATAATACACAAGCAGCAGATTTATCCCCGCACCATTGGAAGGTGACTTTATTTGGTAATTTGCCCACCAAGACGATGTAGACCAGAGGAGAGAGAACGCTCTGTAACGGTCTGGGGGTATTGCCCTGGAATTTCTTAGGTCAGCTGCTGTGTGGGAAGGTGACAGCTTTTTCTTGAAGCTGAACATCAAGCTCAGTTTCGAGGTCATATTTGATGGCTTAGTAATTGGGTCCTTTGGTCGTGTCTGTAAGTGATACAGACTTATTATTATTTTTAAAAACCACATTCAAATAATGCAAAGTAAAAAAAAAAGGTGTCAAAATCCGCTGGCGTTACTCTGACAGTCTCTAGCTGTGGTTCCCTAGCTGTGGTCTTCACCTTCGGCTGCACACTTGAATCCCTTTGGGAGGTTCGTTGTTTTTGTGGGAAATTAAAAAAATCATGCTGATTGGGCAGAGATTCTGATTTAATTGGTCTGGAATGGGGCCAGGGCATTGGTAACTTTTGTAGTTTTTTTAGAGCTTCCTCAGGTAATTTTGACATTCAGTGAAGACTGAGCCCCTCTGCACATTCCCAAATAGCATAGTTAGTAACAATGACAATGAAGAGCTTTCAGCCTAAAATTCATGTTGGATAATCTAAGTATAAAACAAGTACCTTATTCCGCCCACGACCAAAGGGTTAGAGAAACATGAGTACACACAGTACTTATTCCGTCTACCAAGGGATGATGATGTATGGAGAAATTACGAAGGAAAAGCTCATGGCTTCATGGTCTCTTGGCTATGATCAAGTGTAGGAAAAAGTCTACAGAGAGTGACTAGAAATTTGAAAATGGAAGCCATTAAAACTGAAGAAGGGAAATGAAAAAGAACTATTTTAAAACAGTGATGACAAATTGACAAAGGATTTAATATTTTTGTCTTTAATGTAGAGAAGTTATGCAAATACTTCAGAAGGTGTCAGGGATTAAATAAAGGTAGTTAAATAAATAAATAATTCAAGAATTCATATGAAAGGCACATACTGATGGTAAACATTTGGAAAACATGTTCAAACTTGTTAATCACAAATTCAAAACTAAAATAATTAGAACATCCACCAGGCTAACAAATGAGGGAAACATGGAAAGGCTAATCAGGCTGGGCTTATAGGGAGGGATCTGTTGAGGCTCAGGAGACTGGTTAGCCGTTAACGTGCACAGTTAGACTGACTTCAGCTTAAATCCTGGCTGCTAATAGGTGACCTTGGGCAAGCTGCTTGACCTCTTTAGGCCTCAGATGCCTCATCCCAAAATGGAGACACCAGGAGCTATTTCTTTCTTTCTTTTTTTTTTTTTGAGACAGAATCTTGCTCTGTTGCCCAGGCTGGAGTGCAGTGGTGTGAACTCAGGTCACTGCAAGCTCCGCCTCCCGGGTTCACACCATTCTCCTGACTCAGCCTCCCGAGTAGCTGGGACTATAGGTGCCCACCATCACGCCTGACTAATTTTTTTTTTTTTTTTTTGTATTTTTTAGTGGAGATGGGGTTTCACTGTGTTAGCCAGGATGGTCTCGATCTCCTGATCTCATGATCCACCCTCCTTCGCCTCCCAAACTGCTGGGATTACAGGCGCGAGCCACTACACCCGGCCCACCAGGAGCTATTTCATAGGGCTCTTGGGGCCTGGTGGTTCTTTGGTAAGTGTGGTTCTTTGTACTACCTGGGAGATCTCAACCATCACAGCTGTCATTAGAAATCAGCGCAACTGAATTGGAGAGAAATTTCATAATGCATATCAGAAGCTATTCAAAAGCCTGTTTTTGGTTAAAGATTTTACTTTTGGGCCTGGTGTGGTGGCTCACGCCTGTAGTCCTAGCACTTTTGGGAGGTTGAGGTGGGAAGATCACTTGAGCCCAGGAGGTTGAGACCAGCCTAAGTAACATGGTGAAACCCTGTGTCTACAAAAAAATACAAAAAAAGAAAAATTAGCTGGATGTGCTGGCATGCTCCTATAGTCCCAGCTACTTGGGAGGCTGAGGTGGGAGGATTGCTTGAACTCAGGAGGTTGAGGCTGCAGTGGGCCGAGATCTTGCCACTGCACTCCAGCCTGGGAGACAAGAGTGAGACTCTGTCTCAAAAAAAAAAAAAAAAAAAAATTACACTGGATGTTCCCGATCCTGAAGAGGCTCTGTTGGCCTCTGCATTGGTTGGATGTGACCTGGATCACTGTAATGTGTATGTGTTGAGCACTTGTTTCTGTGCCAACCACTTTGTAGATGGTCAAGTTTAGCTTTCCCAGTGGTCTCATGAGGCACATACTCTTATGACCCTTAATTTATTGGTGAGGAAACTGAGGCAGGTTGGGGTTCACATTCAAGTTTAACTTGAATTTATCCCACTATGTCATACTCCAGGTCCCAAACATTGCTTCCACTGAAAGCTTTCCAGGAGACCAAAGAACAGAAAAAATGATTGTGAAAGCTTTTTTTGGCCTAGAGGACAAAAAGGTGTAGTGGATTATTAAGAGTTTTATACTGCAGGGCTTGTCTTCACTGAGAGCTAAATAAGAGTAAATTAAGATAAACTTAAAAATGAGGGATTGAGGCCTGGCACAGTGGCTCATGCCTGTAATCCCAGCACTTTGGGAGGCCGAGGCGGGCAGATCACGAGGTCAAGAGATTGAGACCATCCTGGCCAACGTGGTGAAACCTCGTCACTACTAAAAATACAAAAATTAGCTGGGTTTGGTGGTGCGTGCCTGTAGTCCCAGCTACTCAGGAGGCTGAGGCAGGAGAATGGCTTGAACCCGGGTGGTAGAGGTTGCAGTGAGCCGAGATCACGCCACTGCACTCCTGCCTGGGTGACAGAGCAAGACTCCGTTTAAAAAAAAAAAAAGACAGACAGAGGGATTGAGCTGGCTACGTGAAGAATTCCTGATTCTGCCATTCAAATGAGTGACTAGGGAGCTCAGAGGAAGCTTTCCCATTACAAAATAGAGACCAAGTTCTTACCTTCCTCATTGTGTTATTAAGTAGTTCCGCATTTTTTTCTTTTGGGTAAATTTACTCAGAGGATAAATTCTCTTTTATATAATATCATATAAATGGCCCAGTTGGCTGAAATGAACCACTTTGCTTTGACTTTTAGACAAGAGCAGTTCACTTTATTTTTCCTACCAAATTGGCACACATGATTTTAGAATGTGCGTCATCTTTCTGTCATCCTCAGCACATCATCTAGTGAACTGGTGAGCTGTGTGATGAGTCAGTCCAGGAGCAGTGAGTTTCTCTGCCCTTCAGACTGAGGCTTGTCTTAAAACTGTCTGCTTACCCCTCTCCGATCTGCCATGGAAATTAGGATATTCCAGACTCCAAAACAAAGTGATAGAAAGCAGCACTTCTCAAACTTTCAAGGGACGTGCACCCCACCCCTGGGCCTCGCTAACCTGTCTGACTCAAGCAGGTTCTGCATTTCTAACAAGCTGCCTGGCTGCAGTCGCAGCTGAGTAACATGGTAGGGGAGAAAGCTTGAAGTTTAGAGTCATACAAATTGGGTTCATATCAGTTATTTCATTGAAAAACCATGGCCACAGGCAGTTATCTAATTCTTGAGAGGCCTAATTTATTCATCTGTAAAGTGGGGAAAATACCTAGCTCATAGATTGTCATTATTATAGGAATACTACTAAATTCAGTACATGTCACATCTTAGCACTTGATGAATATAAGTTCCTTACACGATCCTTTGATGCACTAGATGTGAGTGGTGTTGACTGAATCCTCTTTTGTAGTAGAGACATCTGTGCAAAAGGAGACCTGTGTGTGTGCATGTGTGTGTGTGCACATGCATGCATGCATGCACATATATCTGTGCATACACAAAGTAATGTGTGAGAGACCCCAGAAGTCCCAGAGTGTAGGCTTTTGAGAAGCACTACTGGAAGCAACTGTTTACACGAATGTACTTTGTCTCTAACACATCTTTCGGGTGCCTTTTTTTTTTTTTAACTTTTCCTAATTTCTACCAGACTTAGACAAAAAAAGACATGCAGAGCTGAAGATGGATCAGGCTTTGCTACTCATCCATAATGAACTTCTCTGGACCAACTTGACTGTCTACTGGAAATCTGAATGCTGTTATCACGTATGTATCAGTTCACACTCAGTTCTGTTTGCTTTGGGGCTTGTTTGATATGATCCTTAATGCTGTCATATCTAAAGCCCTTCACAAGTTAATTTCAGTTTTGTAGCTAAGGAAACAAAGAAGCTATATAAAGAGTCAGAAGAAATACAGTCAGGGGAGGATGCCTAGGAATGCACAGCATCTATTTTTATCTTTTCATCTACTCATCCTTTAAAAAACCAGTTCTCAGGGATGAACAACCTTGATAGACTATGTTTTATTTTCCTCCTCTCTAGTGCATAACCCTCTTGCTGGACCAGAGAAGGAAGGAGTGAGACACCAGGGTATTCTCCAGGGGCCAGCAGAGTGGGCAGCCAGCAGGGAGGTGCAAGTTGAGGGAGTGGCAGTTATTCCAGGGCCTGCCTCCCTGATGATAACAAATGCATTTTCTCTGAAGGGTTTACTCCTATTCTAGACCGTGTTGCTTTTTAAGGACAAGGCTATTCTTTCAAGTAAAATAAAATACTCTACTATGCAACCATAAAAAAAGAATGAAATCATGTCCTTTGCAGCAACATGGATGCGGTTGGCGGCCAGTATCCTAAGTGAATTAACACAGGAATAGAAAGCCAAATACTGCATGTTCTCACTTCTAAGTGGAGCGAAGCATTGGGTACTCATGAACATAAAGGTGGGAACAGGAGACACTAGGGACTATTTGGGCTGCAGTACCCAAGCAGTACTGAAAAACTTGGGTACTACAGCCGAGTAGTACCTATAGGGCTGAAAAACTACCTATTGGGTACTGTGCTCACCACCTGGGAGACAGGATCATTC
The DNA here is from genome assembly GCF_009828535.3 of Hylobates moloch. Taxonomy (NCBI): domain Eukaryota; kingdom Metazoa; phylum Chordata; class Mammalia; order Primates; family Hylobatidae; genus Hylobates; species Hylobates moloch. The sequence goes on from NW_026652297.1 coordinate 47,783,089, forward strand.
CTGCCCCAAACTTCAGCATCATGCAATATACCCATGTAACAAACCTGCACATGTGCCCCTGAATCTAAAATAAAAATTGAAATGATAAAATGTTTTTGCCGGGCACAGTGGCTCACGCCTGTAATCCCAGCACTTTGGGAGACGAGGCAGGGCGATCACCTGAGGTCAGGAGTTCGAGACCAGTCTGACCAACATGGAGAAACCCTGTCTCTACTAAAAATACAAAATTACCAGGCATGGTGGCACATGACTATAATCCCAGCTACTTGGGAGGCTGAGACAGGAGAATCGCTTGAACCCGGGAGGCATAGGTTGCAGTGAGCCGAGATCGCGCCGTTGTACTCCAGCCTGGGCAACAAAAGCGAAACTCTGTCTCAAAAAAAAGAAAAAATTTTTATTGCCAAATTGAGAGCTTCATTATACCTACCATCAGAGGTTGAATTTTAATTTATATTGAGTGACTGTTTACTATAAATGCTTTAAAAAACAAACTTAAAATCTCCAGTATGGGCACCAGCTGAAAAGATGATGGAGCAATAGATGATACCTTCTCTATTTGAATAAACCTACTGAAAGGTCTGTAAAGTAATATGAAACAAGAAAAAATCTATTATATTAAGAAAAAGTAGCTTAAGAAAAAGAAAAAAATTATCAGCCTACAAAAAGAACATAAAAAATCTTGAAAATAATCAACAATAGCTGAAATTAAAAAGTGACGGGAACCAGATAATTCAGTGAATGGGCAAAATGTCTTCTAAAAAGACTTAATTAGGGTCTAAAATCCACAGAAAAGTTGAGGGGGGAAAAAGACTGTCGTCAAGGTGTTAGGTGTAGGGCAAGTAAGACCATTATTAGAATAAAACAAGTAGGATCATTGGCATACAACAATGATGCTGTGGACAAATTAAAGAATTAAAAAAGAGGCCGGGCACGGTAGCTCACACCCGTAATCCCAGCACTTTGGGAGGCCAAGGACGGTGGATCACCTGAGGTCTGGAGTTAGAGATCAGCCTGGCCAACATGGTGAAACCCCATCTCTACGAAAAAATACAATTAACCGGGCATGGTAGCACGTGCCTGTAATCCCAGCTACTTGGGAGGCTGAGGCTGGAGAATCGCTTGAACTCGGGTGGGGCCAGAGGTTGCAGTGAGCCGAGATCATGCCATTGCACTCCAACCCGGGCAACAAGAGTGAAACTCCGTCTCAAGAAAAAAAAAAAAAAAAAAAAAGAAAAAACAGGAAGACAGGCCGTGCATGGTGGCTCACTCTTATAAGCAGCACTTTGGGTGGCCTAATGGGCAGATCATGAGGTCAGGAGTTCAAGACCAGCCTGGACAGCATGGTGAAACCCCGTCTCTACTAAAAATACAAAAATTAGCTGGGCACAGTGGTGTGTGCCTATAATCCCAGCTACTTGGGAGGCTGAGGCAGGAGAATCGTTTAACCCTGGGAGGCAGAGGTGGCAGTGAGCTGAGATCGAGCCACTGCACTCCAGCCTGGGCATCAGAGCGAGACTCTGTCTCAATAAATAAATAAATAAATAAAGGAATTAACTACATGAGACTGTTTTAAGAAAAAAATTGCCAATTTACTTAAAAGAGCATGGAGATAATTGCATCAGGAAAATGTATAAAGAAGTGACACAGCATTTGTATTTAATCATAGTAGTAGAAAATATCCCATTATTGCAAAAAAGATTTTAGCCTGGAAACTGGAAAGACACTTATGACTCTTTTAAGATTAACTAGAGACTGATAAAATTATGTCTAGACATAAACTGTTTTAAATTTTGAACTTTAATGATAATTTTTAAAATTTTAGGCCGGGCGCGGTGGCTCACGCCTGTAATCCCAGCACTTTGGGAGGCTGAGGCGGGCGGATCATGAGGTCAGGAGATCGAGACCATCCTGGCTAACATGGTGAAACCCCGTCTCTACTAAACAAATACAAAAAGTTAGCCGGGCGTGGTGGCGGGCGCCTGTAGTCCCAGCTACTCAGGAGGCTGAGGCAGGAGAATGGTATGAACCTGGGAGGCGGAGTTTGCAGTGAGCCGAGATCGTGCCACTGTACTCCAGCCTGGGCGACAGAGCAAGACTCAGTCTCAAAAAAAAAAAAAAAAAAAATTAAGCAGATGTAGGTTATAGGAGACACAAGTATGCAAAACATGCAAATTATAATAACTTCCTACATTTAGTAAGCCAGATAATAAAAATCTGGGGCTGATGGAAGGATATGTTTAAGATATTTAAGGTGAAGGTATGCCCAAGAGATCAGTTACTAGCTGAGTTGAAGAATTTCCTGTTGTGTTTCCTTCTTTATCTCACTTCCTTAAAGTAGAAAGACCTTTTATTTTATTTATTTATTTATTTTAAGACGGAGTCTTGCTCTGTCACCCAGGCTGGAGTGCAGTGGCACGATCTCGGCTCAACGCAAGCTCCACTTCCTGGGTTCAAGCAATTCTCCTGCCTCAGCCTCCCGAGTAGCTGGGACTACAGGCGCCCACCACCGTGCCCGGTAATTTTGTATTTTTAGTAGAGACAGGGTTTCACCATTTTGGCCAGGCTGGTCCTGAACTCCTGACCTTGTGATCCGCCCACCTCAGCCTCCCAGAGTGCTGGGATTACCGATGTGAGCCACTGCGGATGGCCAACATTTAGTTTTTTGTAAGTAAGATGTTCTCAGTATGGTAAACAGTTAATGTTTCTGTATCTTTAAAATATTACTAAAAAAAGAAGACTGAGCCATGTGAGGTAGTTCACACCTGTAATCCCAGCACTTTGGGAGGCCAAGGCGAGAGGATCGCTTGAGGTAGGAGTTTGAGACCAGCTGGGGCAACAAAGTCCTCATCTCTTTCAAAACAAAACAAAACCAAAAAAAAACAAGACTATACAATGTGGAAAATACATAAAAAAGAGAAGATATTGTGAGTATTTAAAATTGCTTTTGGAAAGAGAAGAGCTATACATACATACCTTAGTAAATAAAGTATTAAAAACTAAAATATATTATTGCACTCATAAAGAATATAATGAAAACTTGTACTTTTTGATGAAGTAGATATTAGAATAAAAGGGGCTAGTTAAGCATTTGCATAAACAGTAAATACTAATGCTAAAATATGAACACCCTAAATAAAAAGGCACCAAATTTATGTGGGTCCCCAAAGTACATCGAAAATAATGGTAGCAGCTAATAATACAAAGCAAAGTCATAGTAGAGACAAATGATAAGATACTCTTATCAGGGCAAACATTTTGAAGGTTTCATCGTAGAGCTGGTCAACTGAGCCGAATAATGTCAGGGAGTGAGGTGGTTAAGAGCTTGGATTCTGCAGTCCGAGTGTCTGGTTTGAATCCCACCTCTGTCACTTGTGTTACTTTGGGTATGGTTCTCACCTTCTCTCTGCTTCTCTTCCCCTGTGAAGCTGGAAAAATAACGGAACCTGCCCCTGAGCTCCTTGGGAGTGTTTTGTGACTGAGTGTCTGTAAGCTGAAGCAGAGTGAGACCTCTCCACATGTCAGTGTTGCTGGCAATAGACATAAGTAACATATGGCAGAAATTAAATGGAAAAAGTAGATAAATTCAAAAATTCCTGTATATATTTGTTTCACAAAACACTCATCATATGTTAAGTCAAAAGAGACTGAATAAATTTTAAAAAGCAGGGATTATGTATTCTACCTCATACTTCTGCACAACAAAGAAACAAACTAATATAATAAGGGTTATAATATAAATACGAGCATTTTGTAGAAAGTCTTTAGATCAGGCCAAAGCAATTCCTATGAAAAAAATGCATGTAAATGTTCATAATAATAAAGATGATGGTAATAGAAATTGCAGCTACTGTTTCCTGAGGACTTGTTCAGTGTTTTAGGTGTGTTTCATTTAACTTACAACACTCGAGTAGAGAGATTCTATCCAGGAGAGAGGATTTGCTGGAGATACTGAAATTAAGAGAAATAAAGTGACATTTTTCTGGGTTACCTAGCTGTTAGGTGGCAAAGTCCACCCCTCCCTGTAGCATTGGAGGTTGGTATTTATGTTAATCAGAAAGAAAAGGGGAGGCTGGATGCAGTGGTTCATACCTCTAATCCCAGCACTTTGGGAGGCCTAGGTGGGCAGATCACTTGAAGGTTAGGAGTTTTGAGACCAGCCTGACCAACATGGTGAAACCCCGTCTCTACTAAAAATACAAACATCAGCTGGGCATGGTGGTGGGTGCTTGTAGTCCCAGTTACTCGGGAGGCTGAGGCAGGAGAATCACTTGAACCTGGAAGGGGGAGGTTATAGTGAGCTGAGAGCACGCCACTGCACTCCAGCCTGGGTGACAGAGCGAGAGTCCATCTCAAGAAAGAAAAGAGGAAATGCAAAGCTATTCAGAAGGGATCTCAAGGTTTTTGAAAGCAAACAGTGTAATCATCCAAACAAAAAAAAGAAGCAATAATATTAATAAGTACATAAGGTAGAAAATGATAGCAGAATCGAAGTAAGAACAAGCTGAGAAATGATTTTTATTTTTGAGGCAGGGTCTTGCTCTGTTGCCCAGGTTGGAGTGCAGTGGTGTGTGATCATGAGTCACTGCGCTCTCAAACTCCTGGGCTCAAGAAATCCTTCTGCTTCAGCCTCTCAAGTAGCTAGGACTATAGGCATGGACCATGACACCCAGCTAATTTTTATTTAAAAATCTTTTGTGGAGACAAGGCCTTGCTATGTTGCTCAGACTGGTTTGGAACTCCTGGCCTCAAGTGATTCTCCTGCCTCGGCCTCCCAAAGTGCTAAAATTACAGGTGTGAACCACAGATCTGGCTGAAAATGATACATTTTAATGAGAAAAATATAGGTTAAATGAGAGATAGCCAGTAACCATTGATATCAAAACTAAACAGGAAAAATATCAGTGTTTCCCAAGTTAATTAATATATTTAACACAATTGCTATTAATATGTAAATAGAATTCGTTATATAGTCTACATAAATAATTTCAAAATTTATATGAAAAAGTAAATGAGTCAGAGGATCAAAAGACGGCCCAAAGTGGTCCGAGTATTGTGGGTTATTGTTAAGCTGATTTAATATTGTCTCCCCCGACAACCATGCTTGACTAGCTTAAAAGAAAAAAAAAATGGCCCAAAAGGAGATTGGGCAATGTGGAGACTTGCTGTACTAGATAAGATATATTGTGAGGCCATAATCATTTATGTAGCCAAAAAAGAGAAATGAAGACTAACAGACCAATGTAAGTGTGAGAAGTAGAATCTAATTTATGTGAGAACCTAGAGTATTATAACTAAGACCATGGGGAAAGATATTTAAAATTACTATATACCATGTATCAAGTACTCCAAGAGGAATCAAGTTAAAAAATAAACCCACAAACTAAAAAAAATTTTAAAAGGCAGAATACATTTTTTAAAAGTTTCATTTTTTTTCTTTTTTTTTTTTGAAACGGAGTCTTGTTCTGTCGCCCAGGCTGGAGTACAGTGGCACAATCTCGGCTCATTGCAAGCTCCGCCTCCTGGGTTCATGCCATTCTCCTGCCTCAGCCTCTCTGAGTAGCTGGGACTACAGGCGCCCGCCACCACGCCCGGCTAATTTTTTTTGTATTTTTAGTAGAGACGGGGTTTCACCGTGGTCTCAATCCCCTGACCTCATGATCCACCTGCCTCAGCCTCCCAAAGTGCTGGGATTACAAGTGTGAGCCACTGCGCCTGGCCTAAAGTTTCATTTTTTTTAATTGACACAATAATGGTACATATTTATGGGGTACAGTATCTCGAACTGCTGAGCTCAAGTGATCTGCCCACCTCGGCCTCCCAAAGTGCTAGGATTACAGGTGTGAGCCACCGGGCCCAGCCAATGTACACGTTGGGTAATGATCAAGTTAGGGTAGTTAACATTTCCATCACCAAAACACTTGTCATTTCTTTGTGATGTGATGGTTCAAAATCATCTCATCTATTTTGCAATATACATTACATTATTGTTAACTATAGTCACCCTACTGTGCCATATGTCATCAGAACTGATCCCATTCTAACTGTGACTTTTACACCTGTTGACCAACCTCCCTATCTCCTCTTCCTTACTAACCTCTGTTTACTCTCTACTTCTATGAGGTCACATTTTTAGCTCTTACATACGAGTGAGATCACGTGGTATTTGTCTTTCTGTGTCTGGCTTATTTCACTTAACATAATGTCCATTAGGCTTATCCATGTTGCTGCAAATGACAGGATTTTATTCTTTTTTTATGGCTGAATAGTATTCCTCTGTGAATATATAGCACATTTCTTTGTCCATTCATCGGTTGGTGGATAGTTAGGTTGATTCCATATCTTGGCTATTATGAATAGTGCTGTATTAAACATGGAAGTACAAGTATCTCTTTGACAAACTGATTTTCTTTTCTTTTTTTTTTCTGAAAGATGAAAATGAGATTGATCTTTATTGTAGAATCCAGGCCAGGGGGCTGCTTTGAAGGCAAGAATTTCATGCTAGAAATTCCTTATTAGCCACACAAACTTCTTGTAGCAAGATAGACTTGTATTACTTCTTTTTTTTTTTTTTTAATTATACTTTCGGTTTTAGAGTACATGTGCACAATGTGCAGGTTTGTTACATATGTATACATGTGCCATGTTGGTGTGCTGCACCCATTAACTCGTCATTTAATATTAGGTATATCTCCTAATGCTACCCCTCCCCCCTCCCCCCACTGCACAACAGGCCCCTGTGTGTGATGTTCCCCTGCCTGTGTCCATGTGTTCTCATTGTCCAATTCCCACCTGTAGGGACCAGCCCCAGAGGGTCGGTGGGCTTCTCCCTGTGTGCGGTGACGAGAAAGTGTAGAAATAAAGACACAAGACAAAGAGATAAAAGAAAAGGCAGCTGGGCCCAGGGGACCACTACCACCAATGCGCGGAGACCAGTAGTGGCCCCGAATGTCTGGCTGTGCTGTTATTTATTGGATACAAAGCAAAAGGGGCAGGGCAAAGAGTGTGAGTCATCTCAAATGATAGGTAAGGTCATGTGGGTCACGTGTCCACTGGACAGGGGCCCTTCCCTGCCTGGCAGCTGAGGCAGAGAGAGAGAGGAGACAAAGAGAAAGACAGCTTACACCATTATTTCTGCATATTAGAGACTTTTGGTACTTTCACTAATTTACTACTGCTATCTAGAAGGCAGAGCCAGGTGTACAGGATGGAACATGAAGGCAGACTAGGAGCGTGACCACTGAAGCACAGCATCACAGGGAGACGGTTAGGCCTCCGGATAACTGCAGGCAAGCCTGACTGATGTCAGGCCCTCCACAAGAGGTGGAGCAGAGTCTTCTCTAAACTCCCCGGGGGAAAAGGAGACGCCCTTTCCTGGTCGGCTAAGTAGCGGGTGTTGTTCCTTGACACTTTTTGCTACCGCTAGACCACGGTCTGCCTGGCAACAGGCGTCTTCCCAGAAGCTGGCGTCACCGCTAGACCAAGGAGCCCTCTGGTGGCCCTGTCCGGGCATAACAGAAGGCTCACACTCTTGTCTTCTGGTCACACCTATGTCCCCTCAGCTCCTATCTCTGTATGGCCTGGTTTTTCCTAGGTTATGATTATAGAGCGAGCATTATTATAATATTGGAATAAAGAGTAATTACTACCAACTGATGATTAATGATATTCATATATAATCATATCTAAGATCTATATCTGGTATAACTATTCTTGTTTTATATTTTATTATACTGGAACAGCTCGTGTCCTCGGTCTCTTGCCTTGGCGCCTGGGTGGCTTGCCGCCCACACCCACCTATGAGTGAGAACACGCGGTGTTTAGTTTTTTGTCCTTGTGATAGTTTGCTGAGAATGATGGTTTCCAGCTTCATCCGTATCCCTACAAAGGACATGAACTCATCCTTTTTTATGGCTGCATAGTATTCCATGGTGTATATGTGCCACATTTTCTTAATCCAGTCCATCATTGTTGGACATTTGGGTTGATTCTAAGTCTTTGCTCTTGTGAGTAGTGCCGCAATAAACATACATGTGCATGTGTCTTTATAGCAGCATGATTTATATTCCTTTGGGTAATCCAGTAATGGGATGTCTGGGTCAAATGGTATTTCTAGTTCTAGATCCCTGAGGAATCGCCACACTGACTTCCACAATGGTTGAACTAGTTTACAGTCCCACCAACAGTGTAAAAGTGTTCCTATTTCTCCACATCCTCTCCAGCACCTGTTGTTTCCTGACTTTTTAATGATGGCCATTCTAACTGGTGTCAGATAGTATCTCATTGTGCTTTTGATTTGCATTCCTCTGATGGCCAGTGATGATGAGCATTTTTTCATTGTCTTTTGGCTGCATAGATGTCTTCTTTTGAGAAGTGTCTGTTCATATCCTTCGCCCACTTGTTGATGGGGTTGTTTTTTTCTTGTAAATTTGACAAACTGATTTTCTTTCTTTTGGATCTATACCCAGTAGTGGGATTGTTGGATCATGCGGTAGTTCTATTTTAATTTTTAGGAACCTTCATATTGTTTCCCATAATGGCTGTACTAATTTATATTCCCAACAACAATGTGTAAGAGTGCCCCTTTATCCACATCCTTGCCAGCATGCAATTATTTTTTGTCTTTTTGATAGTAGCCTATCTAAATAACTGAGTTGAGGTGATATCTTATTGTGGTTTTGATTTACATTTCCCTGATTATTAGTGATGTGCATTTTTTCATATACCTGTTGGGATTTTTATAGTTTCTTTTTTTCCCCTAATATATAATAGTTGTATATGTCTTTTGAGAAATACCTATTTTGATTTATTGTCCATTTAAAAAATGAGACTTTTTTTGCTATTGAGGTGTTTGAGTTCCTTATATATTCTGTCAGATGGTAGTGTGTGAATATTTTCTCCCATTCTATAGCTTGTTTCTTCACTCTGTGGATTGCTTCTTTCACTGTGCATAGGCTTTTTTACTTTAATATAATCCCATTTGTCTAGATTTGCTTCTGTTACCTATGCACCAGTGTCACGAAATGTTTCCCCCATGCTTACTTCTAGTAGTTTCATAGTTTCAGGTCTTACATTTAAGCATTTAATCCATTTTGAGTTGGTTTGTGAAAGATGTGAGAGATAGGGGTCTAGTTTCATTCTTCTACATGTAAATATCCAGTTTCCCAGCACCATTTATTGAAGAGACTGTCCTTTCCTCAATATGTGTCCTTTTTTTTTTTCCTTTTTTTGAGTTGGAGTTGTGCTCTTTTTGCCCAGGCTGGAGTGCAATGGCACAGTCTCTGCTTACTGCAGCCTCTGTCTTCCAGGTTCAAGTGATTCTCCCATCTCAGCCTCCTGAGTAGCTGGGATTATAGACACCCACCACCATGCCCGGGTAATTTTGTATTTTTAGTAGATATGGGGTTTCACCATGTTGGCCAGGCTGGTCTCGAATTCCTGACCTCAGGTGATCTGCCAGCCTCGGCCTCCCAAAGTGCTGGGATTACAGGCATGAGCCACTGTGCCCGGCAACCTACTTTTTTGATGTAGGCATTTGTTGCCATAAACTTCCCTCTTAGAACTGGTTTTGCTGTATTCCATAGGTTTTGGAATGTTGTGTTTCCATTTTCATATGGAAACAACATTTTTAGTTTTAAATTTCTTTTTACATTTTCTCAAGAAAATTTTAAATTTCTTTTTAAATTTTTTCTTTTCTGAGACAGTCTCACTCTTTCGCCCAGGCTGGAGAGAAGTGGTGTCATCTCGGCTCACTGCAACCTCCACCCCTTGGGTTCAAGTGATTTTCCTGCCTCAGCCTCCCACGTAACTGGTATTATAGGTGCCCACCACCATGCCCAGCTAATTTTTAAAATTTTTTCATTGACCCATTGGTTATTCAGGAATATGTTGTTTAATTTTCATGGATTTGTACAGTTTTCAGAGTTCCTCCTGTTACTGATTTTTAGTTTTATTCCATTGTGGTCAGAAAAGATAATTGATATGATTTTGATTTTTAAACTTTGTTTAGACTTGTTTGCTCCCTTTAGGTCTATTAATAATTGCTTTATATATTTAATTGTTCCAATGTTGGGAATATTGTTCCAATATTTATAACTGTTACATCTTCCTGCTGTATTGATCATTTTATATGGCCTTTTATATAATGGACTTCTTTTTCTCTTTTTACAGTTTTTGGCTTAAAGTCTATGTCTTTTGTATTAGTACAGCTACTCTTGCCCTTTTTTGTTTCCATTTTCATAGAATACCTTTTTCCACCCCTTTTCTTTGAGTCTGTGTGTTCTTAAAATTGAAAGGAGTCTCTTGTAGCAGCATATGGTTGGGTCTGTTTTTTTTAATCCTTTCAACTATTCTATGTCAGCAGAATACATTTTTGAATTAATGAAGCAATAGAAGAAATAACAAGCCAGATTAGTATGGCTATATTAAAAATTTAAAACTTATAATTGAAAACATAATATAGCAGGATGAAACAGAAAGCACTAGAATGGAGAAATATTTGAGAGGGTTAAAAGTTTAATATTATAGTATATGAGAACATATTTCTAAGATTATGTCAAGGGAACTTGGTGTGTAAACAGTGTTTCACACCATAGGAAACAAAGTAACAAAATTATTGAATTATTGTGATCATTTTAAAATATAATCTTAATGCTGTGATATAAATATCTAGTAACTGAACAAAAAATGATTTTAAAATCCTAGTAAAGCTGGTGAGAAATAAATATATTGCTTTAATTTGATTTATGTAACTAATATTTGGTCATTTGTAATGGGAGCTATTAAAGTGACTATTTTTTTAATCCAGGAATCTTACCCTTAGAAGTTTGCCTTAGAGAAAGAATTGAAAAGAATAAGAAGCTTGGCCAGGCGTGGTGGCTTATACCTGTAATCCCAGCACTTTGAGAGGCTGAGGCAGGTGCATCACCTGAGTTCAGGAGTTCAAGACAAGCCTGGGCAACATGGCAAAACCCCATCTCTACCAAAAAGTACAAAAAACTAGCTGGGTGTAGTGATGCGTGCCTGTGGTCCCAGCTACTTGGGAGGCTGAGGTGGGAGAATTGCTTGAGCCTGGGAGGTGAAGGTTGCAATGAGCTGAGATCATGCCACTGCACTCCAACCTGGGTGACAGAGTGAGACCCCATCTCAAAACAAAAATAAAACAAAACAAAAAAGTAATAAGAACCTCATGTGTAGGTCTTTTAAAACACATAATTTATAGAGCAAAAACAATAAATAGATTAAAAAAGCTTTGAAACCAGCCTAAATACTCAAAAGTATTTGATGGACTAGAATACATATATTAAGTTACAAATATGCACATTAGATAAAATCATGGAAACTTACTTGTTAATATTAAATAAAACAACAGAATGCAAGACTTAATGTATGTTCTACTTATTAATTTGTGAAGTTTACCTATGAAGATTGTACAATTCCATAGTGACACAGTGATTGTTTTTTTGTTTTTTGTTTTTTGTTTTGAGACAGAGTCTTGCTCTGTTGCCAGGCTGGAGTGCAGTGGCACGATCTCGGCTCACTGCAACCTCCAACTCCCTGGTTCAAGCGATTCTCCTGCCTCAGCCTCCCGAGTAGCTGGGATTGCAGGCATGTGCCACCACGTCCAGCTAGTTTTTGTATTTTTTAGTAGAGATGGGGTTTCACCATGTTGGCCAGGATGGTCTTGATTTCCTGACCTCCTGATCCGCCTGCCTTGGCCTCCCAAAGTGCTGGGATTACAGGTATGAGCCACTGCGCCCAGCCCAGTCATTGTTTTAGTACAAAATAATAGGTAAATTTAAATTACTGCAATTTAGAGGTTTTTTTATAAGTATGAAGGAAAAGTCATGTCAGGATCTCCAGTTGGATATTTATGTCCTCTAACAATCAACGGATGTTGAAAAGCCCCTGGCGGTTGACCTGTTGTGCTTTTATTTGCAGTGCTTGTTTCAGGTTCTGGTAAACGTTGCTCAGAGTCCAAAAGCGGGGAAGCCTAGCGTTGCAGCCGCCTCTGTCAGCACCCAGCATGGGTCTATCCTGCAGCTGAATGACACCTTGGAAGAGAAAGAAGTTTGTAGGTTTGTGCCTGCTTTGTTGTGATCTAAGTGAAGTCTGCATTTTCTCTTTTTCTATTTTGGTTTTAGCTTTTTTCTCTTTACAGTATTTATCTTTTCTGGTCCGTACCCAGGAACATGTATTATTCTGCCTCCATGACATTAGCAAAATCCAACTTCTTATTTTCTAGTCTAACCATTTGTCTTAATTTTACCTAATCTTTGTAGGCTGGAATACAGATTTGGAGAATTTGGAAACTATTCTCTCTTGGTAAAGAACATCCATAATGGAGTTAGTGAAATTGCCTGTGACTTGGCTGTGAACGAGGATCCAGTCGATAGTAACCTTCGTGCGTATATGTTCTCTGCTGATTTTCACATTTGCATTTTCAGAGCTTTGAGTTTTTGAGTACTGTTTGTAAAGCAAAGCAGTCCGTGACGCTTTCTGTAATTGAAAACCTAAATCTTATGTCATTGGTGAGCACTACTCCCCCCAAAAAATCCACATAAATTATAGGTTATTTATCCTACTTAGTTATGGTATATTTAAAATATGTTTATTGTATTATCTGTATATAATAATACAATTATGTGACATTAAAAAATTATTTATTGGCCTGGCATGGTGGCTCATGCTTGTAATCCCAGCACTTTGGGAGGCCAAGGCAGGCAGATCACTCGAGCTCACAAGTTTGAGACGAGCCTGGGTGACATGGTAAAACTCTGTCTCTACAAAAAATACAAAAATTAGCTGGGCCTGGTGATGCATGCCTGTAGTCCCAGCTACTTGGGAGGCTGAGGTGGGAGGATGGCTTGAACCTGGGAGGCGGAAGTTGCAATGAGCCAAGATTGTACCACTGCACTCCAGCCTGGGTGATAGAGCCAGACCTTGTCTCAAAAATATGATATATCAATATATTCTCATAGTTTTTAGTTTAATTATGAAGCATTAATAAGCCAAAAAAGTTAATGCAGTGGACAGAAACTAGAAATAGGGTAATTGACTGTCAAATATCTCTCCTTGTTTTAGGAGTGAGGGTATAGTATTTCCTGTATATCTTCTGCTGACAGTCCACAGGTCCTCTTAGGTTAAGGAGGGATCATTCATTGTTTAATAACCCCACTGAAGAAAATCTGCCATTCGGAACTCCCCATTAGGTAACAATGTATGTGCTGCCTTTCAAAAGGCAGTAACAAATCCCTGTGGTGTGAACAAGTACTGTTCACAGGGAAGCTATTGAAGACCATGAGGTTATATCAAAAGAACGCAGGAACCAATATGAAAGGGCCAATGTAGGACAATTTAAGCATTAAGAAGAATAATATATGTAGTTGAAGAAAAATAATGAATGTATAAAAACCATGAGGTCATATGAAAGTAAAATGAGCAAGGCCTGCCTTTCCAAACAAAACAAAAACAATGCTTTGTCTTTATAGGTAATCAGGGCACCTGATGTTAACTGGGTGATTTAAAATTGTCAGTTGAAAGGAGAGATTTAAGCATTTATTTTGCCCGTTTTAACTGTAATTCAGGGTAACCAAAGCTAGTCCCTGTTGAGGGAAAATTCTGTGGAGAAGAATTCCAGGTAATAAATACAGCAAAAGGGCAGGATATGTCGCAACCCCTAATGAAGTAAGTGATTGTGATTCAGCCATATACCATATGAGTGGATGAAACCACGAGGTGAAGGGGAATTTTCATCAGCTGAACACATCCACCAGTCATGGGGCAACTGCAACAGGTACACTTTCAGTGTTGGCCAGGAAGTTATTGTTAATTTCATATGACATTGTGGTTATATAACAAAAGGCCCATTTCAAAGATACTTGTAGTTTTGAAATAGTTTTAGATTTGTAGAAGCGTTGCAAAAAGAGTTCTCAAATATCCTTCACCTAGCTTCCCCTAAACCCTAAACTGTAAATCACAGTATAATTATCCCACATACAATTACTGAAACCAGCAACTTAACATTGTTCTTAACATTGAACATAATATTGATACAGTGCTGATTGGGATTATTTAAATTTCTCTAAATGTCCCTTTTAATATCCTTCTCCGGTGCTGGATTTGAGGTAGGATCCCACAGTGCATTTAGCTTTCAGATCTCCTTTGTCTCCTCCAGTCTAGGACAGTTCCTCAGTCTTTCTTTGTCTTTCATGACCTTGATGGTTTGAAGGGTAATGTCTGGTTATTTTGTCAGCTGTCCTTGATTTGGATTTGCTTGATGTTTGGTGTTTTCTCATGAATAGGTAGAGGTTTTGCATTTTTTAGTGGCATACAGCAAAAGTGAGGCTGGGTCCTTCCCAGTGCCTTGTGTCAGGAGGCACACAGTGTCAGGCTGTCTTTACAAGGGCTTTAGAGACACATCCTGAAGTATGTAGGGATGAAATAACACGATGTCTTGGATTCCTAAAGAAATAGTTTAGCCAGAAAAAGCAGGACATGGGGGTGGGTGGGTAGTTACAGATGAAGCAACAGGGACAATATCTTGATAATTCTAGGATCTGGGTGATGGGTTATATATAGGTTGATGGTACCATTCTCTGTGCTTTTATTTATGTTTGATATTTTTTATAATGACAATTATCACTCCCTTCAGGGTAAGCATTCTCAATTACTTATAGGAAATTCAGCATGAGAATATAGGCTTCCCCTCATTGGTTTTCATTTATAGATTAAATGTAATGATGTGATGTCTTTGATGTTCATGATGACATTTTTGGGGCTAATGTGTTTTCTTCTCTTTTTCTAGCTGTGAGCATTGCATTCCTTATTGGTCTTGCTGTCATCATTGCGATATCCTTTCTGAGGCTCTTGTTGAGGTAAGATATTTGGGGAGGACGCCACTGGAAAGGCAGAGTATAGAAATAACACATTCAGAAGGGGCAGCTGTCACCCTCAAGTGGCCATATTCTTTGATGATATGAACATTTCTGTGTCCCCCATGTCCATCCAGTGCTAGGCTTCAGGGACTCATGTAGACTAAGACGTGGTCTCTGACTTTAGGGAAGTGATATTAAAGGTGTTTGTGGATTTTTGCCTTCCGTCCTCCCACATGGCTGAAGAGGAAGAAAATGCTTGAGAAATCATTATTTCCTAAAGCATCCGACTTTTTAGCGAGCAGAAGTGGCTCATGACAATTTTAGGAGGAGATCGCTGCACTGAACTCCCCTCCCCCTCTCTGGCCCTGAGCTCTGAGGCACCTTCTAGTCCAGCTGTCCAACCTCTGCCAGCCCAGGCATCTGGTGGCACAGATATATGCCTGGTGGCTGTTCTTCTGGACCTCTCACAGACTCCCTGTCCCTTGGTTAGTTTGTTAGCCAATGTGGAGAAGGGACTGGTCCTGCTCTGCGTGGTGAACAGTAGTGATTCTGGTAAGAGTGAATTAGTAGACTAGAAAAAGAAAGTAAAATAGATCCAGTTTTAATTAACTTTCAAAGGAAAGTTTTTTTCATGTTTTAAAAAGAATAAGAGTGCATTTTCTCATGCTTATCTTGTTAGGGTCTCAAGAAGAACCACAAGGTTTTATTGGTGAGCAATATCCAAACTGGAAGAATGAAAACCTAACCTCTAAGTCGGCTAGCGTGGGAAACCCTGAAGCTTTGGGGAATTCCTGCACTGTGATACTTTAGCTTTGTACATCTTAGAAATAGTATAATTCCATGTATGAGGACCCCATCTGTGTATAGGGTAAAAGAACCACACGTTGCCCAGAAGCCAGTGTGTAACCTGTTTTTTAGGGATAGAGGAAGATTCTAGCAGTGGAGTTTCATTTCTTTGAGTTAAGGTATTATCTCATCAACCTTTTGATAAAATGTGAATGCTATTTCAGTATGTCAGGATGCTTTTCATGTGAATGGATCTATTATGGATTTTTTTTTTTTTTTTTTGAGACAGAGTCTCACTCTTGTCATCCAGGCTGGAGTGCAGTGGTGCCATTATGGTTCACTGCAGCCTCGACTTCCTGGGCTCAGGTGATTCTCCCACCTTTGCCTCCTAAGTAGTTGGGACTATAGGCATGCATCACCATGCCTGGCTAATGGTTTTTTGTGTTTTTTTTTTTCTTTTTCTTTTTGTATTTTTAGTGGAGATGGGGTCTTGATATGTTGCCCAGGCTGGTCTCGAACTCCTGGACTCAAGTGTTCCATCTGTCTCTGACTCCCAGAGTACAGGGCTTATAGGCATGAGTCACCACACCTGGTCATATTACATGACTTTTTAAAGTAATTGATAGCTAGGCCGGGTACGGTGGCTCACGCCTCTAATACCAGCACTTTGAGAGGCCAAGGCAGATGGATCACTTGAGGTCAAGAGTTTGAGACCAGCCTGGCCAACATGATGAAACCCCATCTCTACTAAAAATACAAAAAGTAGCCAAGTGTGGTGGTGGGTGCCTGTAGTCCCAGCTACTCAGGAGGCTGAGGCACGAAAATTGCTTGAACCTGGGAGGTGGAGGTTGCAGTGATCTGAGATTGTGCCACTGCATTCCAGCCGGGGAGTCTCAAGAATAAAAAAGTAATTGATAGCTGAGATCAAGTGTTTTCCAAGGGAAGAAATTCCACCTTGCCCCATGTGGAACTGAAACTACTCTTTGCACATGATGCTGCCCTTCCAGCCTGCAGGCAGAATGCTCTTCTTGACAAAGCAGGAGTCCCTTATTCCTTGCCCCCTCGCTTCCCAACATACCCAGGGAGGTTCAGATGACTGTGAGCCAAAAAACAACCAGAAAAAGTCGAGAGAATAAAGAGCCCTTCTCTTTTTCACTTAGGCAACAGGCATGAACAAGAAAATTAAGTATTTTCGTTTTATTTTTAAAAATCTTAACTTCTCCTTTTCACCCTTTTGTTTTTTATTTTTTATTTTTTGAGATGGAGTCTCACTCTGTCACGCAGGCTGGAGTGCAGTGGCGCGATCTCTGCTCGCTGCAACCTCTGCCTCCGGGTTTTAAGAAATTCTCTGCCTCAGCCTTCCAAATAGCTGGGATTACAGGCATGTGACACCATGCCCAGCTAATTTTTAGTAGAGATGAGGTTTCAGCATCTTGGCCAAGCTGGTCTTGAACTCCTGATCTTGTGATCCACCTGCCTCTGCCTCCCAAAGTGCTGGGATTACAGGCATGAGCCACCACGCCTGGCCACCCTTCTTTAGATGTGTCTATTTTAACATTTTGCATGTGATGGTGATGTTATCCATGTTGAATAAACTAGAAATCAGAGTTGAGTTGTGAGGGAAAAAGAGAAATTGCAAATGTATGCTGGGCATGTGGATCATATTTGGATACTGAATTGAACCACTGAACTATAAAAACATGTTATGAGACAGGGAAACTGAACTGGCTCTGATGATATTAAGGAATTGCTGCTAACATTTAAAAATGTGATAAGGGTATTGTGATTATGTTTAGAAATAAAAATAGTCCGTATCCATTAGAGATACATGCTAAATTGTTTTTGCATGAAATGATATGATGTCTAGGATTTTCTATAAAACAATCCGAGGCAGGAATGAGGGACAGTGGGTGGGAGGATATATGAAGTAAGATTGGCCATGTGTAGACACTTGTTGAAGCTGGATGATGGAGGTCCATTATTCAGGCAAACCCTGTGTTACTGTGCTTTGCTTTATTGCACTTCACAGATATTGCATGTTTTACAAATTGAAGGTTCATGGCAACCCTGCATCCAGCAATTCTTTTTTTTTTGAGACGTGGTCTCATTCTGTTTCCCAAGTTGGAGAGCAGTAGTGCCACCACAGCTCACTGCAGCCTTGACCTCCCACATTGCAGCCTTTTGATTTAAAGTGAGAGACATGCAGCTGGACACTGTGGCTCACACCTGTAATCCTAGCACTTTGGGGGGCCTAGGCAGGTGGATCGCTTGAACTCAGGAGTTCGAGACCAGCCTGGCCAACATGGTGAAACCCCCATCTCTACTAAAAATAGAAAAATTAGCTGGACGTGGTGGCGCATGCTTGTAATCCCAGGTACTCGGGAGGCTGAGGCAGGAGAATTGCTTGAACCCAGGAAGTGGAGGTTTGCAGTGGGCCGAGATGGCGCCACTGTACTCCAGCCTGGGTGACAGAGTGAGACTCCATCTCAAAAAATAAAAAGTAAAGTGAGAGACATGCAACTCTTTCTTTTACTCAAACGCTTAGAAGCCATTGTAGGGTAATTATAATTGGCCTAATTTCAATACTGTTGTATCTGAATGAATAGAGAGGCCCAAAGAGAGGGAGGGAGATGGAGGAACAGTCAGAACATACTCAACACTTATTGATCTTATTGACCTCCCAGGCACAAGCAGTCCTCCCATCTCAGCCTCCCAAGTAGCTGGGACTAGAGGCATGTGCCACCATGATAATTTTTTTTTTTTTTTTTTTTTTTTAGTAGAGATGAGGTTCTCACTGTGTTGCCCAGGCTTGCATTGAGTAATTCTGTTGGCACCATTTTTCCGACAGCAGGTGCTCACATCTTGTCTTTGCATTGCATTTTGGTAATCGTTACAATATTTCAAACTTCTTCATACTATTATATCTGTTATGGTGATCTGTGATCAATGAACTTTAATGTTCCTACTGTAATTGTTTTGGAATGCCATCAACCCTGCCTGTATAAGATGGTGAACTTAATCAGTATTGAGTGTATTCTGACTGTTCCACCCACTGACTGTTCCCCCATTTCTCTCCCTCTCTTTGGGCTTCTCTATTCTTTCAGATTCAACAATATTGAAATTAGGCTAATTAATTACCCTACAATGGCTTCTAAGTGTTTGAGTAAAAGAAAGAGTTGCATGTCTCTCACTTTAAATCAAAAGCTAGAAATGATTAAGCTTAGTCAGAAAGGCATGTCGAGAGCCACGATAGGCTGAAAGGTAGGCCTCTTGTGCCCAACAGTTAGCCAAGTTGTGAAAGTTCTTGAAGAAAATTAAATGTGCTACTCCAGGGAAGACACAAATGATAAGAAAGTGAAACAAGCTGGGCTTAGTGGCTCACACCTGTAATCCCAGCACTTTGGGAGCCTGAGGCCAGATGATTGCTTGAAGCTAGGAATTCGAGACCAGCCTGGCCAACATGGCAAAACCCCATCTCTACTAAAAACGCAAAATTAGCTGGGCATGGTGTTGCATGCCTGTAGTCCCAGCTACTCTGGAGCCTGAGGCAGGAGAATTGCTTGAACCCGGGAGTCAGAAGTTGCAGTGAGCTGAGATTGCTCTGCTGTACTCCAGCCTAGGCAAAGGAGCTAGACTGTGTCTCAAAAAGAAAAAAAAAGAAAAAGAAGAAAATGAAACAGCCTTACTGCTGATATGGAGAAAGTTTGAATGGTCTGGATAGAGGATCAAACTATTCCCTTAAGCCAAAGCCTAATCCAGAGCAAGGCCCTAGCTCTTTTCAGTTCTGTGGAGACTAAGAGAAGTGAGGAACCTGCAGAAGAAAAGTTGGAAACTAGCAGAGGTTGGTTCAGGAGGTTTAAGGAAGGAAGCCATCTCCATAACATAAAAATGCAAGGTGAAGCAGCAAGTGCTGATAGAGAAGCTGCAGCAAGTTATCCAGAAGATCCAGCTAAGATAATTGATGAAAGTGGCTACACTAACAACACAGTTTCCATGCAGATGAAACAGCCTTCTATTGGAAGAAGATGCCATCTAAGCCTTTTAATAGCCAGGAAGGAGAATTCAAAGCTTCACAGGACAGGCTGACTCTCTTGTTAGGAGCTAACGCAACTGGTGACTTTAAGTTGAAGCCAATGCTCATTTACCATTCTGGAAATCCTAGGGCCCTTAAGAATTATGCTAAATCTTCTCTGCCTGTGCTCAATAAATGGAACAGTAAAGCCTGGATGACAGCACGTCTGTTTACAGCTTGGCTTACTGACTATTTTAAGCCCACTGTTGAGACCTACTGTTCAGAAAAGAATATTTTTTTCAAAATATTGTTGGTCATTGACAATGCAGCAAGTCACCCAAGAGCTCCAATGGAGATGTACAAGCAGATGAATGTTGTTTTCATGCCTGCAACACGATATCCATTCTGCAGCCCATGGATCAAGGAGTAATAGTGATTTTCAAGTCTTACTATTTAAAAAATAGGTTTTTATAAAGCTGTATAGCTGCCATAGATAATGATTTCTCTAATGAATCTGGGCAAAGTCCATTGAAAACCTTCTGGAAAGGATTCACCATTGTAGATGCCATTAAGAAATTTGTGATTCATGAGAGGAAGTAAAATTATCAACGTTAACAGGAGTTTGGAGGAAGTTGATTCCAGCCCTCATGGATGACTCGGGGGGTTTAAGACTTCAGTGGAGGAAATAACTGCAGATGTGGTGGAAATAAAGAAAACTAGAATTAGAAGTGAAGCCTGAAGACGTGACTGAATTGCTGCAATCTCATGACAATACTTGATCAGACAAGGAGTTGCTTCTTATAGATGAGCAAAGGAAGTGGTTTCTCAAGATGGAATCTACTCCTGGTAACCACGTTGTGAACATTGCTGAGATGACAACAAAGGATTTAGAATATCACATAAACGTAGTTGGTAGAGCAGAGGCAGAGTTTGAGAGGATTGACTCTTAATTTTGAAAGAAGGTCTAACTGTGGGTAAAATGCTATCAAACAGCATCACATGCTACAGAGAAATCTTCCGTGAAAGGAAAAGTCTGTGGCAAACTGTATTGTCTTGATTTTGGAAATTGCCACAGCCACCTCAACCTTCGGCAGCCACCACCCTGACCACTCAGCAGCCACCAACATGGAGGCCAGATCTTCCACCAGCAGAAAGATTAGGAGTTGCTGAAGGCTCAGATAATCATGAACTTTTTATTAGCAATACATTTTTAAATTAAGGTATGTAAACTGTCTTTTTGTGCATAATGGTATTGCACACTTAATAGACTATAGTATAGTGTAATATATAACTTCTATATACACTGGGTCACAGAAAATTTGTGTGAGTCACTGTATTGTGATATTGGCCTTATTGTGGTGGTCTGGGACCAAGCCTGCAGTGTCTCGAGCTATACCTGTACTGGTTTCTCTGCTTTTGTATAACTGTTCATGACCAAAAAATAAAAGGGGAAAAAATTCTATGCACTGGATAATTTGTTTATGCCAGGGTAGGGTATACTTTTCAAAAGATTTTTTCCCAGGTAGAAATCTCATTTTAAAGAAAAACCAGTTAATATATTTATCTTTCGTTAGTCATGTAAATCAATTTAATGTTATCTGGATATCTTTCTTTTCTTTCTTTCTTTTTTTTTTTTTTTTTGAGACAGAGTCTTGCTGTGTCACCCAGGCTGGAGTGTGGTGGCACCATCTCAGCTCACTCCAAGCTCTGCCTCCCGGGTTCACACCATTCTCCTACCTCAGCCTCCAGAGTAGCTGGGACTGCAGGTGTCCGCCACCATGCCTGGCTAATTTTTTTGTATTTTTAGTAAAGACAGGGTTTCACTGTCTTAGCCAGGGTGGTCTTGATCTCCTAACCTCGTGATCCGCCCGTCTCGGCCTCCCAAAGTGTTGGGATTACAGGCGTGAGCCACCGCACCCAGCCTGGATCTTTTTGAATTAAAGCAACCATATTAAAAAAGAACCCAGTACATTAACTATTTGAATCACCCCAAAGTTGCTTTCAAGTTTTCCCAGTGTGCACATGTGCATTTTTGTTTGTAATTGAATGTAAATGTTAGGTTTTTGCTTTTTGTATTTAATAGTTTTATCTTTTTTTTTTTTTTTTTTCTTGAGATGGAGTCTCGCTCTGTTGCCCAGGCTGGAGTCCAGTGATGTGATCTTGGCTCACTGCAACTTCCCTCTGCCTCCTGAGTTCAAGCAATTCTCCTGCCTCAGCCTCCTGAGTAGCTGGGATTACAGGCGTGTACCACCACGTCCAACTAATTTTTGTATTTTTAGTAGAGACATGGTTTCACCATGTTGGCCAGGCTGGTCTCGAACTCCTGACCTCAAGTGATCCATCCACCTCGGCCCCCCAAAGTGCTGGGATTACAGGCGTGAGCCACCATGCCTGGCCTAATAGTTTATGTCTTCATCTTAATGTTTCTTTGTGTGGGTAGAGCCCACATCCTTTTGCTTTCATGACTGTATCACATCCTATCACACAGCTGTCATATTCTGTGTTTAGTCATCCTTGTTTTGAGTAAATTTGGTTGTTTCCAACTTTTTGCTATTTTAATTTTAATAGTATTATTAGTGAGAATCCCAGCCACGGGGAATAGTTATCTCATTTACCTTCTGAAGTCTTTAGTGAAAGCTCTGTCATCATTCCTGTTTTATTGATGAGGAAACTATGCTGTCAGAGTTGAGCATTTGTAAGTAGAGCTGCTGAAAACTGTGATTTCTATTTTTATATTGTTAAAAAATTTTTAGAATGTTTAATTACTTAGTAATATAGAATATGAGCTTTAATTTTATTTCCATATAATATCCAATCATTTAAAAAATTCTGCCAATGAAAATAAAGTAATTGAGCCCTTTATTTATTTTCAGTTTGGATGACTTTAACAATTGGATTTCTAAAGCCATAAGTTCTCGAGAAACTGATCGCCTCATCAATTCTGTAAGTTATGAGATGCATAGTGTATTGTCCAGGTGGTTTTCTAAACTTGGAATTTATAGTTTCCTATTTAATCATTATCGTCTGGTTTTATGTTTATACTGAGGAAGGCCAGGTTGTAGGTCCTGTATTCCTAATAGAGAGCAGCCCTCTCTTCAGCTGCTGGGAAGGGCTCCATCCCTTCTCTTGCTTCAGTGACGCTGGAACGTTCTGCTCTATCAGGATACCTGAGGTAGAGACATTTTTCACTCTGCAGGCAGCATTGTTGAATCAATCCAGTTAAGTAGAGAGTGTCAAACTTAAAACAAAGAAATAAGAGACAACAATATTAAATCTATAAATGCTGATGGCTTCCTCTAATGATTTAAATATGTCATTAAATTTTTGTTAATAAATTCAGGCTCATTTATGGGGATGTTGGCTTCTGTGCTTGTGCTAGATGCACTTATGACTAGTTTTTTTGGTGTCGTTTATCAACATGGCCACTGGCAAACTCAGTAAAAGGCAGGAAAAGCTGATAAAGTAGAAAACCAGACCTCTAGATGGGATCTTTACAAAAGCAAATCCAAGTATTGTTTAGAAAAACCTTTTTTATTTTTTGAGACAGGATCTTACTCTGTTGCCCAGGCTGGAGTTCAGTGGCGTAGTCTCGACTTGCTGCAGCCTCAACCTCCTGGGCTCAGGTGATCTTCCCACCTCAGCTTCCCAAGTAGCTGGGACTACAGGTGTGTGCCACCACACCTGGCTAATTTTTGTATTTTTTGTAGAGACAGGGTTTCACCATGTTGCCCAGGCTGGTCTCAAACTCTTGGGCTCAAGAGATTTGCCCACCTTGGCCTCCCAGAGTGCTGAAATCACAGGTGTGAGCCACTGCACCTACAGAAAAACTATTTTTTAGCTTTCTAAACTATTTTTAGATTTCTACTATATCACATTCTTTCCTAAAGAAATAAAAAATTGATGCCGGTTGCGGTGACTCACGTCTGTAATCCCAGCACTTTAGGAGGCTGAGGCAGGCAGATCATGAGGTCAGGAGTTTGAGACCAGCCTGACCAACATGATGAAACCCCATCTCTACTAAAAATACAAAAATTAGCCGGACGTGGTGGTGCATGCCTGTAATCACAGCTACGCAGGAGGCTGAGGCGGGAGAATCGCTTGACCCCAGGAGGTGGAGGTTGCAGTGAGCCAAGGTCTTGCCATTGCACTCCAGGCTGGGCCACAGAGTGAGACTCTGTCTCAAAAACAAAACAAAACAAACAAAAAAAAACAAAACAAAGCAAAAAAAGAAATCAAAAAATGACAAAATGAAATTTACTCCTTAGCATTATGAGTTGTCATCTTTCTCCCTTTTTTTCTGAAGGAGCTGGGATCTCCCAGCAGGATAGACTCTCTCGATGGTGATGTTCAGCCAGCATTGTGGCGTCTGTCTGCCCTGCCACCCCGCTTCCGCAGCGTGGACACCTTCAGGGGGTATGTGGGCCTCCCTGTAGCACAGAGGTGCAGGTAGTCACAGGACTACATAATTGTACATACACACACTTTTAGCTTGTAAGGACTTTTACATATCTTTTACTTTCTAGGCTAGGAAGGATTTCTTGGATATAAAAGTAAACTCTGCAGCCTCTCCAATCTGGAAGACCATCATGATCCTCAGTGTCTGTGTTGACAGAGGAGTAGTGGATGAGGCCAGAGCCAGTGTCCACTTGGATATGCGGTCTGCTGAGCAAAGGGCATTTTTATTTGGGCAAGTCGTTGTTACTTGGGGCTACAGACTGTATCCCATGTCCAGTCAGTAGCTTGATGCCTCAGAAGATGCACTAGTCTAGCGAGGAAACACCAGCATGTGGCAGAGGGAGAGCTGATCCTGCACTGCTAGCAGAGTGACTTGAGTATCAGGCCCTCGTGCTAGCAAACCCATAGCCCTGGTAGAAGAACCAAGGCCAGGACTGAAATCTGAAAATAAAGTTTAAAAACTGTATAGCTAAGAGTAAATACACAGGTATCAGCTCTTTTATTTCTACATACTGAAGCCTTCTGAACTCTAGTGACAACCCTATAACTTTGCCCCAGTCTCACCAGAGCCCTGAGTGCCCTGGCAGGTAGATTGGAAGCAGGTAGTAAGAACAATATGATCATAATGAAACTTGCTAACAATTCTGGAGTTCTCATAACGTGCCAGTCACTGTTCTAACTCGTCTTAATTTATTTAATCTCTTAGTAATCCTATGAGATATATACTTTTAATGTGCCTGATTCACATTAAAAATAAAAGAAATTGTGCTGCTGAGTGAAGTAACTTGCCCAAGCTCACTCAGGTACCAAATAGGAAAGCCAGGGTTTGATTGCAGGCACTTGGGTTACAGAGTCTCCCAAATTAGTCTGTTGACACCTAAGGTCAGCACCCTCAGCATTCTGCACAGTTAGCCTCAAACAGTAGCACATCTGGAATCTATTACTCTGTCTTTTAGATTTCCATTGCTACTTTTGGAGATAAGATGGTCACAGATAGACAGGAACTAACATTTATTAAGTGTCTAAAATATGCTGGGCACTAGTTAGCTGCTGTAAAATACGTCATTCTCCTTAAAAGTCACGTGGCTAGGGCACTTTCTTTTACAGATGAGCACACTGAGTTTACTGATGAGAACCTTGCCTGGGGTCTTATGGCTAATGACAGAAAAGGATCCAAGATTGGAATTCTGAGCTTGCCGACTCAGCTGGCTGTGTGTCTTCTACTAGAGTTCTTTAACCTGAGACATCTAAATAATTAGCACAAAGCTGAGTTATCGGAAATATTTTGCTATGTTTTCAAGTTATATAGTTTAAGACTGCAGTATAAACTTTGGTTAAGACATCATGTTGGCAGCGTTGGCAATGGTCCTAACTGCAGTGCATGGTCCTAATTGCAATGATTAGAAAATAATCACTTCTTGGCCTTGATGTCTCATCTTGTGTAAGAAAATGCTCAGTAGAATTGCATTGTTGCATGATTGCACCTTGTGAGTATAAATGTGTCTTCAGTTCAGCCCTTCCTTTTCACACAGCAAACGCTGAAAGGCTTCTCTTTGTTGGCTTCTTCTAGGATTGCTCTTATACTCATGGTCTTTGTCAATTATGGAGGAGGAAAATATTGGTACTTCAAACACGCGAGTTGGAATGGTAAGATATTTCCTAAAAGTAATGTTGCTTACATACGTCCTTCACAGAGCTTCAGGGCAGGAGAATCACTCAGCATTCTCCCCAGAAACTCCAGAAATGAGCCCCAGCAGCCTCCTCTGAGCCACTGAGCTCCTGCTCCCTCCTAGGGTGACCTGCAGATGATTCTGCGAACCCTTTAGTTTTGTTCCTCCTTTTGTGTGCTGTGAATCTGTAAAGCTTCACTGTAATAACAGACTCTAGAAGTTCCTGCTGTGGGACTGAGGGACTCTGCAGAATATGTTATGGATTTGGTTGTAAATGATCATGGTCATATTCTAGATATGCCTTCTAATACAGCCACCATGCTCTTGGGGGCTCTGTCTTCTAGGACTTATGGTCCTTTTTGAGATGGCGTTGAACTAGGATTGGTCTGAGTGGTGGTGAATACTATCTGTAAGTCTGGCTTGGTAGTTGCTTTAAGAATGGATTAGTGCTTCTTAAACCTAACAAATATGTCTACATATTTCTAGTTTGGTTCTCCCGTGTCTAGTTATGTTCATAGGAAGTGTCCCAGCCAGGCCCAGTGCTTGGTTGCAGAGTCTCAAGGAAGGGTTTGTGAGTTTACTTTCTTTTTTTAAAGGCAGAGTCTTGCTTTGTAGCCCAGGCTATATTGCAGTGGTGTGATAATAGCTGACCACAGCCTCGACCTCCTGGGCTCAAGCAATCCTCCCACCTCAGCCTCCTGAGTAGCTGGGACTACAGGTGTGTGCCACCATACCTGGCTAGTTTTTTAAAACAATTTTTAGTACAGATGGTGTCTCACTCTGTTGCCCAGGCTGGTCTCAAACTCCTGGGCTCAAGCGATCCTCCCACCTTAGCCTCCCAAGGTGCTGGGATTACAGGTGTGAGCCACACCACACCTGGCCTATAGTTTTCTTTTTCTTTTTTTTTTTTTTGAGATGGAGTTTCACTCTTGTCACCCAGGCTGGAGTGCAATGGTACGATCTTGGCTCACTGCAACCTCTGCCTCCCAGGTTCAAGTGATTCTCCTGCCTCAGCCTCCCAAGTAGCTGGGATTACAGGTGCCCGCCACCACGCCTGGCTAATTTTTGTATTTTTAGTAGAGACGGGATTTGATCACGGTGGCCAGGCTAGTCTTGAACTCCTGACCTCAGGTGATCTGCTCGCCTCGGCCTCCCAAAGTGTTGGGATTACAGGCATGAGTCACTGCGCCTGCCCTGGGCTTACTTTCTATACCAGTGTGTAATGAAGTCCACACTAGATTTAGGAGGTATTTGTATTCTAGAGTCCTTTTGCTTATGCTTTGTACTTGTTCTGCAGGGCTGACAGTGGCTGACCTCGTGTTCCCGTGGTGAGTTGCCGGTCTGCCCTCTTCTCTTCCATGGGTTGACTCCAATCTCCTGTTTTTCAGATGATGCTGGAGCCTGTCTCTGAGACGGGCATGTGTTATGTGGTTAGGAAGTCCTTCCGAAAGTCCTGTTACTGGATAGTTCTCATACTTGACACAGTGCCTACACATGTGTGTATAAAAGAGTGATTTTGGGCCGGGCACGGTGGCTCACGCCTGTAATCCTAGCACTTTGGGAGGCCGAGGCAGGCAGATTACCTGAGGTCAGGAGTTCAAGACCAGCCTGGCCAACATGGTGAAACTCTGTCTCTACTAAAAATACAAAAAATTAGCCGGGTGCAGTGGCACGTGCCTGTAATCCCAGCTACTCGGGAGGCTGAGGAAGGAGAATCGCTTGAACCCAGGAGGCGGGGGTTGCGGTGAGCAGAGATCATGCCACTGCACTCCAGCCTGGGCAACAGAGCGAGACTTCATCTCAGAAAAAAAAAAAAAGAAAAAAGTGATTTTGTAGGGAATATTTTGTTAGTGTAGATATGGTATGCCAGATCCTGAAACCTTGTAGGAAATTATAAATTCTGAACATGTAGTTCAGTCCCATTAATCCTGAAAATACTTATAAAATCCTATTTCCTAAAGAATTACAGTATATTGGTATCAGTGAATGCTAATAAATATGTAGGTGGGCAATGATAGTCATAAACTAAAATTTAAAATAACAATCGAGTAACTCAATTCTGTCTCTGATCATTCGTGGCTTCTTATTCTTGTGAAGGGACATTGCCTATGTGATGTGGAATTTGTATCTTTGCTATGGTGTATTGAGTGACATTGCTCCCTCATTAGCAGGTAGTACTAGCCTTATTATTGTTATTTTTTATTTCAAATTTTAAATTTTTGTGGGTACATAGTTTATATATTATGGTAAACATGAGATATTTTGATGTAGGCATACAATGTATAATAATCATATCAGGGTAAGTGGGGTACCCACCCCCTCTGGCATTTACCATTTCGTGATAAACAATCCAATTATAATTTTTTAGTTATTTTTAAATGTACAGTAAATTGTTGTTGACTGTAGTCACCCTGTTATGCTATCAAATACTTGATCTTATTCATTCCATCCAGCTATATTTTTGTACTCATTAACCATCCCCCCTCCTTCCCTCCCCACTACCCTTCCCTTCTGGTGTCCATCCTTCTATTGCCCTGAGTTCAGTTGTTTTAATTTTTAGCTCCACAAATAATTGGAACATGTGAAGTTTGTCTTCACATGGCTTATTTCACTTAACATAATGTCCTCCAGTTCCATCCATGCTGTTGCACATGACAGGATCTCATTCTTTTTTATGGCTGAATAGTACTTCATTGTGTATATGCACCACATTTTCTTTCTAAGTGTCTGTTGATGGACGCTTAGTCTGCTTCCAGATCTTGGCTATTGTGAATAGTGCTGCAATAAAGATGGGAGTATCTCTTCAATATACTGATTTCCTTTCTTTTGCATATTTACCCAGCAGTGGGATTGCTGGATCATACGGTACCTCTATTTTTAGTTTTTGAGGAACCTCTAACCTATTGTCCATGGTGATTGTACTAATTTACATTCCCACCAACAGTGTACAAGGGTTCCCTTTTCCCCACCTCCTCACCAGCATTGGTTATTGCTGTCTTTTGGATAAAAACCATTTTAACTGGGGTAAGATGATATCTCATTGTAGCTTTGACTTGCATTTCTCTGATGATCAATGATGTTGAGCACCGTTTCAGATTCCTGTTTGCCATTTGGATGTCTTCTTTTGAGAAATGTCTGTTCAGATCTTTTGTCCTCTTTTTTTTTTTTTTTTTTTTTTCGAGATGAAGTCTTGCTCTGTAGCCCAGGTGGGAGTGCAGTGGCATGATCTTGGTTCATCGCAACCTCTGCCTCCTGGGTTCCAGCGATTCTCCTGCCTCAGCCTCCAGCGTAGCTGGGATTACAGGTGCGCGCCACCACACCTGGCTATTTTTTTGTATTTTTAGTAGAGACGAGGTTTCACCACGTTGGCCAGGCTGGTCTTGAACTCCTGACCTCAGGTAATCTGCCCACCTTGGCCTCCCAAAGTGCTAGGGTTACAGGCATGAGCCACTGAGCCCGGTCTTTTAATCCATTTTTAATTGGATTATTAGATTTTATTCCCTATAGGGTTGTTTGAGCTCCTTATATGTTCTGGCTATTAATCGCTTGTCTGATGGGGAGTTTGCAAATATTTTCTCCCATTCCAGGGGTTGTCTCTTCACTTTGTTAATTATCTTTTCTGTGTGGAAGCTTTTTACTTGATATGATCCCATTTGTCCATTTTTGCTTTGGTTACTTGTGCTGTGTGGTGTGTTAATCAAGAAATCTTCACTTAGTCCAGTGTGCTGGAGTGTTTCCCCAATGTTTTCTCTTAGTAGTTTCATAGTTTGAGGTCTTAAGTTTAAGTCTTTAATCCATTTTGATTTGATTTTTTTTTATATGGTGAGAGATAGGGGTATAGGTTCATTCTTCTGCATATGAATATCCAGTTTTCCAGCATCATTTTTTTGAAGAGACTGTCCTTTCTCCAATGAGTGTTCTTGGCACTTTTGTCGAAAATGAGTTCACTGTAGCTATATGGATTTAGCTCTGAGTTCTCTATTCTGTCCCACTATCTATGTGTGTTTTTATGCCACTACCATGCTGTTTTTGTTTCTATAGCTCTGTGGTATAATTTAAAGTCAGGTAATGTGATTCTTCCAGTTTTGTTCTTCTTGCTCAGGATAACTTTGGCTACGCTGGGTCTTTTGTGGTTCCATATAAATTTCAGCATTGTTTTTTTCTATTTCAGTGAAGAATGTTATCGGTATTTTGATAGGGATTGCATTGAGTCTGTAGATTGCTTTAGGTAGTGTGAACATTTTAACAATATTAATTTTTCTAATGGAGGAACATGGAATTTCTTTCCATTTTTTGGTGCCCTCTTCAATTTCTTTCATCAGTGGTTTATAGTTTTCATTGTAGAAATCCTTCTCTTCTTTGGTTACGTTAATTTTGAGGTACTTTATTTTATTTGTGGCTATTGGAAATGGAATTCCTTTCCTGATTTCTTTTTCAGATTGTTTTCTGTTGGCATATAGAAATGCTACTGATTTTTGCGTGTTGATTTTGTATCCTGCAACTTTACTGAATTTGTTGATCAGTTCTAATAGTTTTCTGGTGGAGTCTAGGTTTTTCCAAATATAAGATCATGTTATCTGCAAACAAGGACACTTCGACTTCCTCCTTTCCAACTTGGATGCACTTTATTTGTTTCTCTTGTCTGACTGCTCTATTTTTGTACTTATTATTAGTGCCATGTTGAATAACAGTGGTGAAAAGTAGGCATCCTTGTCAAGTTCCAGATCTTGGAGGAAAGGCTTTCAGTTTTTCCCAGAGACACCAAGGAATGCAGCAAGAGCAAACTTTCATCTCTGTGATCCCTTGCCAAGTAATTAGAAAAATCAGTATTCTAACTTTTTTTTTTTTTTTAAAGAGATAATTTAGGGCCGGGCACGGTGGCTCATGCCTGTAATCCCAGCACTTTGGGAGGCCGAGGCAGGCGGATCACGAGGTCAGGAGATCGAGACCATCCTGGCTAACACGGTGAAACCCCGTCTCTACTAAAAATACAAAAAAAAATTAGCCGGGTGCGGTGGTGGGCGCCTGTAGTCCCAGCTACTCGGGAGGCTGAGGCGGGAGAATGACGTGAACCCAGGAGGTGGAGCTTGCAGTGAGCCGAGATCGTGCCACTGCACTCCAGTCTGGGCAACAGAGCGAGACTATGTCTCAAAAAAAAAAAAAAAAAGATGATTTAGTATGGTCAAAGAAAAGAAAAGAAACGTGTATGACTCAGACTAAATGGAGAGAGAAAAGGTAAGCTTTCATTTTTCTTTCAGGCGCAGAAGGGTGTATAGAAATGATTGAAATGTCTGTTTTTCAAGGGCTTTGAGTGTGTGCTAGTGAATGTCTAGTTATTTGAAGACATTATTGTGGCATCGAATCATCATTTCTTTTTGATAACGAAATGGGAGGGTTGTCCTTGGAAATTCCATTTAATATTAAAGAAATTTTCTCCTAAGACAGGACTTGAAGGTGCACTATCAAAAACCTTCCATCCCCATGGGGCTATATTCTGAGCTCTCTTCCTCTACTGTTAGCTCAGTATTATTTCAGTAATTGGCTACTTTAAACAAATTATGGTTGCTTCTCTTTTATAGCATATTATAAAATGTTACTGATATATAGACAAAAAAATTGGAAATGGCCACCTGTTAATAACTGGATTCTTTTTAGGTTTGTATTTATTATGGGATCTTCCATTTTTCTATCAATGACTTCTATACTGCAACGGGGATGTTCAAAATTCAGATTGCTAGGGAAGATTGCATGGAGGAGTTTCCTGTTAATCTGCATAGGAATTATCATTGTGAATCCCAATTATTGCCTTGGCCCATGTAAGTACTTTTTCCCTCTGTTATATATATTCAGGTTGAAATATGGAAACTCTCTTCCTTCCTTCCTTCCTTCCTTCCTTCCTTCCTTCCTTCCTTCCCTCCCTCCCTCCCTCCCTCCCTCCCTCCTTCCTTCTTTTCCCTCTGTGGCCCAGCGTCCAATCTACTCGGCTCGCTGCTGCCCCACTCCACGAACTGCCTGGGACTGCGGGCGCGTGCCACCGCCGCTGCCTCCTTTTTCGCCTTTGGCTGCAGGCGCGGTTTCGCCATGTTGGCCACGCTGCTCTCCAGCTCCTAGCCCCGAGTGCTCTGCCCGCCACGGCCTCCCCAGGTGCTGGGACTGCAGACGCACTCTTGCTCACTCGGTGCTCGGTGTTGCCTGGGCTGGAGTGAGGTGGCGTGGTCTTGGCTTGCGGCAGCCTCCGCCTCCCAGCCGCCTGCCTTGGCCTACCAAGGTGCTGGGATTGCAGCCCCTGCTGGGCCGCCGCCCCGTCTGGGAGGTGGGGAGCATCTCTGCTCGGCCGCTCCTCTGCCCGGCCTCCCCATCTGGGAAGTGAGGAGCGCCTCTGCCCGGCCACCCATCGTCTGGGAAGTGAGGAGCACCTCTGCCTGGCCGCCCCGTCTGGGAAGTGAGGAGCGCCTCTGCCCGGCCACCCCGTCTGGGAAGAAGTGAGGAGTGCCTCTGCCCGGCCGCCCCGTCTGGGAAGTGAGGAGCGCCTCTGCGCGGCCGCCCCGTCTGGGAAGAAGTGAGGAGCGCCTCTGCCCGGCCGCCCCGTCTGGGAGGTGAGGAGCGCCTCTGCCCGGCCGCCC
>NW_026652297.1:47815879-47855049 GCF_009828535.3 Hylobates moloch
CCTCTGCCCGGCCGCCCCGTCTGGGATGTGGGGAGCGCCTCTGCCCGACCGCCCCGTCTGGGAGGTCTACCACGGAGGCCAGAAGCAATGTGGGGGCTGGACGTGGTGGCTCACGCCTGTGGTCCCGGCACTCTGGGGGGCCGAGGCGGGTTGATCACTTCAGGCTAGGAGTTCGAGACCAGCCTGGCCAACATGGCGAAACATATGAAAAATACAACAGACAAACCAACCAACCAACTCAGTGACAACAGAACAGGTCTACCCTGGAGTCATACTCTAAGTTTTTCTATTTTCCTCCCTTTCTGATCCTTTACCCCACTTTCTTTTTCTTCCTCTTCCTTCTTCTTCTTTGTCAAATAGAGGATTGTGTTATTATCATTGATCCATATAAAGTCCCTCTCTCATTTATTTTAATTCCCACCCCCCATTTCTATTCCCCGACTTCCCATGTGCAACCTTCCTAATATGTTTGATATGCATCTTTTTGTTTGTATGTATTTTTAGAAAATGTTTGTTTTGTGTGCAAAAAGAAATTAATAAAAAAAAAAAGAAATATGGAAACTATATGTTGTAATTTGAGAGAAATGCAATTCCTCCATCTCAGGTGCCTGCAAATAGGGTAATCATTAGGGAAGTATATCCAATGGTTGTCTAACTGTGAGCATTATTATTATTATTTTTGAATTTTAGACCTAGGAGGAGCCTCTGAGACTACTCAAACCCTTCTCTTGTACAAAGGAAAAGTCTGAGGCCAAGAGCGATTGAAGGTTTTCTCTGGATTATCTGAGTGTAGTGAGAGGCACAGCAAGGACCAGACCAGGCCGCCTTGGTCTCCAACTTTGCCCCCTGCTAATGTGATTTCATCAGCTTTCAGTAGTGTGCGGCAGTTCACGAATCCACCTTCGCCGGCACTTGTATGGCAGCTGGGTTTCTGAAAGGAATAATATCTTTGTCATTAGTTTAGTGGTGTGCAGGGACAGCAGAGCTGAGGGAAGGCTTGTGAGCCTTCTGCTTTGAACAAGTATCAGAGTCAGGAGGGCACTAGTCACTGTCCTCAAGGGCCTTGCAA
Source organism: Hylobates moloch (assembly GCF_009828535.3). Classification (NCBI taxonomy): domain Eukaryota; kingdom Metazoa; phylum Chordata; class Mammalia; order Primates; family Hylobatidae; genus Hylobates; species Hylobates moloch. The sequence continues at coordinate 47,816,949 of NW_026652297.1, forward strand.
CTGTCATTGGCAGAAGAGGACACAAACACCTAGACAATGGCCAAATGGAGCCCTCAGGCAATACGTACTTTAATAGGCACTAGCAAGAGGTGGAGGTCACTTCCAGATGGTGTTTCATATGAATGTGGACTTGGTGGATCTCCAAAAAGGGAGCCACTGCTTCCAGTAGGATTCGTTTTAGGGTTTGTTGTCAGGTCTGTTCTTCCGGTCATACGGTCGGGTAGCAGCTAGGGCAGGGAGGGTCAGTCAGTGGCGTTCTTGTGGTGATACAGCTGGGTAGTGGATAGTGCAGGGAGAGTGGCTTGTGTTGGGCCTGCAAGGTCCTAGTGGACGTTCAGGTTGATTGCAAATTCCTAATAGGAAAGAGCCAGGGTCAGGCGCAGGCCTGGCTTTATCCCCACACCTGAGTAAGATGCTTTGGTTCTTATCCCAGTCTCTCACCTGGCCAGCTTCCTGTTTTGAGTTTGAGCCATGTCCCTGACTGGCCCTCCCTGTATTAAGAGGGATTGGCCTGTTTTTGGAAGCTGGGCTGAGCCCATGTCTCTTGACCATATATATTTCCATGTCCAAAAGCTTAAAAAAGACTTACTTAGATGCAATATAGGTATGTCTTCCCCTTTAGGAAACAAATAATGTTGTCCTGGGATGAGTTGAGAAGTCCTGGCTAACACTTGACCTAACTTGTGTCTTTTGCAGTGTCTTGGGACAAGGTGCGCATTCCTGGTGTGCTGCAGCGCTTGGGAGTGACATACTTTGTGGTTGCTGTGTTGGAGCTCCTCTTTGCTAAACCTGTGCCTGAACATTGTGCCTCGGTGAGAAACCATGTTTTAATTAAGAAAAACTTTTTTTAAATTAAAAAAAAATGTACTGTGTAGTGATACGGTCTCACTATGTTGTCCAGACTGGTCTCTCACTCCTGGCTTCAAGTGATCCTCCTGCCTTGGCCACCCAAAGCACGGGGATTACAGGTGTGAGCCACCATTCCTGGCCAGAAACTGTGCGCTTGTTGTTGTTGTTCTTGTTGTTGTTGATACAGGGTCTTGCTGTGTTGCCCGGGCTGGGGTGCAGTGGTGTGATCTTGGCTCACTGAAGCCTCAACGTCCCAGGCTCAAGCGATCCTCCCTCCTCAGTCTCCTAATTAGCTGGGACTGCAGGAGTGCACCACCATGCCTGGCTAATTTTCTTTATTTTTTTGTAGAGACAAGGTCTCACTATGTTGCCCAGGCTGGTTTCAAACTCCTGGACTCAGGTGATCTTCCTGCCTCGGCCTCATAAATTGCTGGTATTACAGGTGTGAGCCACCATGCCCAGCCAAAACAGTGTTTTTTAAAAAAAGGGAGAACAAAGGGGGATATGGTTTTTAGAACTTCTAAAATTTCTGCATGCAATACTGTAGATCTGCTAATCAAATACATTCTGATTTTCACTTTCATTAGTTATTTTTAATCTTTATGTCAATTTTTTTATTGTAAAATACACGACATGAGATCTGTCCTCTTAACAAATTTGTCAGCAGACAGTGATCACATGCATTCTTTTTTCCTCTTATTTTTAGTTGATATGTAATAATTGTACATATTTATGAGGCTCAGAGTAATATTTTGATACCTGTGTATCATACAGTGTGTAATGATCAAATCAGGGTAATTAGCATATTCATCACCTCAAACAGTTATTATCATTTCTTTGTGTCAGGAACATGCACAATCCTCTCTGTTAGTTTCAAATGCATTCTGTTTTATTTACTTCTTGGAGACAGGGTCTCACTCTGTTACCCAGGCTTGGAGTGCAGGGGCACGATCTCAACTCACTGTTGCCTTAACCTTCCAGGCTCAAGTGATTCTCCTGCCTCAGCCTCCTGAGGAGCTGGGACTATAGGCATGCACTACCATGCCCAGTTAATGATTGTGTTTATCATAGAGACAAGGTTTCACCATGTTGCCCAGGCTGGTCTTGAACTTCTGGGCTCAAGTGATTTACCTGCCTCAGCCTCCCAAAATGCTAGGACTACAGGTGTGAGTCACCATGCCTGGCCTCATTTTTTTTTTTTTTTGAGAGGGAGTCTCGCTCTCTCCCCCAGGCTGGAGTGCAGTGGCGCGATCTGGGCTCACTGCAAGCTCTGCCTCCTGGGTTCACGCCGTTCTCCTGTCTCAGCCTCCCGAGTAGCTGGGACTACAGGTGCCCACCACCACTCCCAGCTAATATATTTTTTTAATTATACTTTTTAAGTTCTAGGGTATATGTGCACAACGTGCAGGTTTGTTACATAGGTATACATGTGCCATGTTGGTTTGCTGCACCCGTTAACTCGTCATTTACATTACGTATATCTCCTAATGGTATACATCCCCCTTCCCCCTGCCCCACAACAGGCCCCGGGGTGTGATGTTCCCCACCCTGTGTCCAAGTGTTCTCGTCGTTCAATTCCCACCTATGAGTGAGAACATGTAGTGTTTGGTTTTCTGTCCTTGTGATAGTTTGCTCAGAATGATGGTTTCCAGCTTCATCCATGTCCCTACAAAGGACATGAACTCATCCTTTTTTATGGCTGCATAGTATTCCATGGTGTATATGTGCCACATTTTCTTAATCCAGTCTATCATTGAAGGGCATTTGGGTTGGTTCCAAGTCTTTGCTATTGTGAATAGTGCCGCAGTAAACATACGTGTGCATGTGTCTTTATAGCAGCATGATTTATAATCCTTTGGGTATATACCCAGTAATGAGATGGCTGGGTCAAATGGTATTTCTAGTTCTAGATCCCTGAGGAATCGCCACACCGACTTCCACAATGATTGAATTAGTTTACAGTCCCACCAACAGTGTAAAAGTGTTCCTATTTCTCCACATCCTCTCCAGCACCTGTTGTTTCCTGACTTTTTAATGATCGCCATTCTAACTGGTGTGAGATGGTATCTCATTGTGGTTTTGATTTGCATTTCTCTGATGGCCAGTGATGATGAGCATTTTTCATGTATCTGTTGGCTGCATAAACGTCTTCTTTTGAGAAGTGTCTGTTCATATCCTTCGCCGACTTTTTGATGGGGTTGTTTGATTTCTTCTTGTAAATTTGTTTAAGTTCTTTGTAGATTCTTGATATTAGCCCTTTGTCAGATGGGTAGGTTGTAAAAATTTTCTCCCATTCTGTAGGTTGCCTGTTCACTCTGATGGTAGTTTCTTTTGCTGTGCAGAAGCTCTTTAGTTTAATTAGATCCCATTTGTCAATTTTGGCTTTTGTTGCTATTGCTTTTGGTGTTTTAGTCATGAAGTCCTTGCCCATGCCTATGTCCTGAATGGTATTGCCAAAGTTTTCTTCTAGGGTTTTTATGGTTTTAGGTCTAACATTTAAGTCTTTAATCCATCTTGAATTAATTTTTGTATAAGGTGTAAGGAAGGGATCCAGTTTCAGCTTTCTACATATGGCTAGCCAGTTTTCCCAGCACCATTTATTAAATAAGGAATCCTTTCCCCATTTCTTGTTTTTGTCAGGTTTGTCAAAGATCAGATGGTTGTAGATGTGTGGTATTATTTCTGAGGGCTCTGTTCTGTTCCATTGGTCTATATCTCTGTTTTAGTACCAGTACCATGCTGTTTTGGTTACTGTAGCCTTGTAGTATAGTTTGAAGCCAGGTGGCGTGATGCCTCCAGCTTTGTTCTTGTGGCTTAGGATTGTCTTGGCAATGCGGGCTCTTTTTTTGGTTCCATATGAACTTTAAAGTAGTTTTTTCCAATTCTGTGAAGAAAATCATTGGTAGCTTGATGGGGATGGCATTGAATCTATAAATTACCTTGGGCAGTATGGCCATTTTCATGATATTGATTCTTTCTATCCATAAGCATGGAATGTTTTTCCATTTGTTTGTGCCCTCTTTTATTTCATTGAGCAGTGGTTTGTAGTTCTCCTTGAGGAGGTCCTTCACATCCCTTGTAAGCTGGATTCCTAGGTATTTTATTCTCTTTGAAGCGGTTGTGAATGGGAGTTCACTCATGATTTGGCTGTCTGTTATTGGTGTATAGGAATGCTTGTGATTTTTGCACATTGATTTTGTATCCTGAGACTTTGCTGAAGTTGCTTATCAGCTTAAGGAAATTTTGGGCTGAGAGGATGGGGTTTTCTAGATATACAATCATGTCATCTGCAAACAGGGACAATTTGACTTCCTCTTTTCCTAATTGAATACCCTTTATTTCTTTCTCCTGCCTGATTGCCCTGGCCAGAACTTCCAACACTATGTTGAATAGGAGTGGTGAGAGAGGGCATCCCTGTCTTGTGCCAGTTTTCAAAGGGAATGCTTCCAGTTTTTGCCCATTCAGTATGATATTGGCTGTGGGTTTATCATAAGTAGCTCTTATTATTTTGAGGTAGGTCCCATCAATACCTAGTTTATTCAGAGTTTTTAGCATGAAGGGCTGTTGAATTTTTTCAAAGGCCTTTTCTGCATCTATTGAGATAATCATGTGGTTTTTGTTTTTGGTTCTGTTTATATGATGGATTACCTTTATTGATTTGCGTATGTTGAACCAGCCTTGCATCCCAGAATGAAGCTGACTTGATCGTGGTGGATAAGCTTTTTGATGTGCTGCTGGATTCGATTTGCCAGTATTTTGTTGAGGATCTTTGCATCAATGTTCATCAAGGATATTGGTCTAAAATTGTCTTTTCTTATTGTGTCTGTGCCAGGCTTTGGTATCAGGATGATGCTGGCCTCATAAAATGAGTTAGGGAGGATTCCCTCTTTTTCTATTGATTGGAATAGTTTCAGAAGGAATGGTACCAGCTCCTCTTTGTATCTCTGGTAGAATTCGGTTGTGAATCCATCTGGTCCTGGAGTTTTTTTGTTGGTAAGCTATTGATTATTGCCTCAATTTCAGACCTGTTATTGTTCTATTCAGGGATTCAACTTCTTTCTGGTTTAGTCTTGGGAGGGTGTATGTGTCCAGGAATTTATCCATTTCTTCTAGATTGTCTAGTTTATTTGAGTAGAAGTGTTTATAGTATTCTCTGATTGTAGTTTGTATTTCTGTGGAATCGATGGTGATATCACCTTTATCATTTTTTATTGCATCTATTTGATTCTTCTCCCTTTTCTTCTTTATTAGTCTTGCTAGCGGTCTATCAATTTTGTTGATCTTTTCAAAAAACCAGCTCCAGGATTCATTGATTTTTTTGAAGGGTTTTTTGTGTCTCTATTTCCTTCAGTTCTGCTCTGATCTTAGTTATTTCTTGCCTTCTGCTAGCTTTTGAATGTGTTTGCTCTTGCTTCTCTAGTTCTTTTAATGGTGATGTTAGGGTGTCAATTTTAGATCTTTCCTGCTTTCTCTTGTGGACATTTAGTGCTATAAATTTCCCTTTACACACTGCTTTAAATGTGTCCCAGAGATTCTGGTATGTTGTGTCTTTGTTCTCATTGATTTCAAAGAACATCTTTATTTCTGCCTTCATTCTGTTATGTACCCAGTAGTCATTCAGGAGCGGGTTGTTTAGTTTCCATGCAGTTGAGCAGTTTTGAGAGAGTTTCTTAATCCTGAGTTCTAATTTGATTGCACTGTGGTCTGAGAGACAGTTTGTTTTAATTTCTGTTCTTTTACATTTGCTGAGGAGTGCTTTACTTCCAACTCTGTGGTCAATTTTGGAATAAGTGCGATGTGGTGCTGAGAAGAATGTATATTCTGTTGATTTGGGGTGGAGAGTTCTGTAGGTATCTATTAGATCTGCTTGGTGCAGAGCTGAGTTCAATTCCTCGTTAACTTTCTGTCTCTTTGATCTAATGTTGACAGTGGGGTGTTAAAGTCTCCCATTATTATTGTGTGGGAGTCTGAGTCGCTTTGTAGGTCTCTAAGGACTTGCTTTATGAATCTGGGTGCTCCTGTATTGGGTGCATATATATTTAGGATAGTTAGTTCTTCTTGTTGAATTGATCCCTTTACCATTATGTAATGGCCTTCTTTGTCTCTTTTGATCTTTGTTGGTTTAAAGTCTGTTTTATCAGAGACTAGGATTGCAACCCGTGCCTTTTTTTGTTTTCCATTTGCCTGGTAGATCTTCCTCCATCCTTTTATTTTGAGCCTATGTGTGTCTTTGCACGTGAGATGGGTCTCCTGAATACAGCACACTGATGGGTCTTGAGTCTTTATCCAATTTGCCAGTCTGTGTCTTTTAATTGGAGCATTTAGCCCATTTACATTTAAGGTTAATATCATTATGTGTGAATTTGATCCTGTCATTATGACGTTAGCTGGTTATTTTGCACTTTAGTTGATGCAGTTTCTTCCTAGCATTGATGGTCTTTGCAATTTGGCATGTTTTTGCAGTGGCTGGTACCGTTTGTTCCTTTCCATGTTTAGTGCTTCCTTCAGGAGCTCTTTTAGGGCAGGCCTGGTGGTGACAAAATCTCTCAGCATTTGCTTGTCTGTAAAGTATTTTATTTCTCCTTCACTTATGAAACTTAGTTTGGCTGGATATGAAATTCTGGGTTGAAAATTCTTTTCTTTAAGAATGTTGAATATTGGCCCCCACTCTCTTCTGGCTTGTAGAGTTTCTGCTGAGGGTTCAGCTGTTAGTCTGATGGGCTTCCCTTTATCGGTAACCTGACGTTTCTCTCTGGCTGCCCTTAACATTTTTTCCTTCATTTCAACTTTGGTGAATCTGATAATTATGTGTCCTGGAGTTGCTCTTCTTGAGGAGTATCTTCGTGGTGTTCTCTGTATTTCCTGAATTTGAATGTTGGCCTGCCTTGCTAGGTTGCGGAAGTTCTCCTAGATAATATCCTGAAGAGTTTTTTCCAACTTGGTTCTGTTCTCCCGTCACTTTCAGGTACACCAATCAGACACAGATTTGATCTTTTCATATAGTCCCATATTTCTTGGAGGCTTTGTTCATTTCTTTTTACTCTTTTTTCTCCAAACTTCTTTTCTCGCTTCATTTCATTCATTTGATCTTCAATCACTGATACCCTTTCTTCCACTTGATCGAATTGGCTACTGAAGCTTGTGCATGCGTCACGTATTTCTTGTGCCACAGTTTTCAGCTCCAACAGGTCATTTAAGGTCTTCTCTACACTGTTTATTCTAGTTACCCATTTGTCTAATCTTTTCTCAAGGTTTTTAGCTTCTTTGCGATGGGTTCGAACATCCTCCTTTAGCTTGGAGAAGTTTGTTATTACCATTTGTCTGAAGCCTTCTTCTCTCAACTCATCAAAGTCATTCTCCAACCAGGTTTGTTCCATTGCTGGCGAGGTGCTGCGTTCCTTTGGAGAAGAAGAGGTGCTCTGATTTTTAGAATTTTCAGCTTTTCTGCTCTGTTTTCTCCCCATCTTTGTGGTTTTATCTACCTTTGGTCTTTGATGATGGTGACGTACAGATGGGATTTTGGTGTGGATGTCCTTTTTGTTTGTTAGTTTTCCTTCTAACAGTCAGGACCCTCAGCTGCAGGTCTGTTGGAGTTTGCTGGAGGTCCACTCCAGAGCCTGTTTACCTGGGTATCACCAGTGGAGGCTGCAGAATGGCAAATGTTGCTGCCAGATCCTTCCCCTGGAAGCTTCGTCTTAGAGGAGCACCCAGCTGTATGGGGTGTCAGTCGGCCCCTACTGGGAGGTGTCTCCCCGTTAGGCTACTCAGGGGTCAGGGACCCACTTGAGGAGGCAGTCTGTCCATTCTCAGATCTCAAACTCTGTGCTGGGAGAACCACTACTCTCTTCAAAGCTGTCAGACAGGGATGTTTAAGTCTGCAGAAGTTTCTGCTGCCTTTTGTTCAGCTATGCCCTGCCCCCAGAGGTGGCGTCTACAGAGGCAGGCAGGCTTTCTTGGACTGTGGTGGGCTCCACTCAGTTCAAGCTCCCCACCTGCTTTGTTTGCCTACTCAAGCCTCAGCAATGGCGGATGCCCCTCCCCCAGCCTCGCTGCCACCTTGCAGTTTGATATCAGACTGCTGTGCTAGCAATGAGTAAGGCTCTGTGGGCGTGGGACCCTCCAAGCCAGGTGTGTGATGTAATCTCCTGGTGTGCCGTTTGCTAAGACCGTTGGAAAAGCACAGTATTAGGGTAGGAGTGTCCCGATTTTCCAGGTGCCATCTGTCACAGCTTCCCTTGGCTAGGAAAGGGAATTCTGTGACCCCTTGCGCTTCCCGGGGTGAGGCGATGCCCCACCCTGCTCCGTGGGCTGTACCCACTGTCCGACAAGCCCCAGTGAAATGAACCTGGTACCTCAGTTGGAATGCAGAAATCATCTGTCTTCTACGTCGCTCACACTGGGAGCTGTATACTGGAGCTGTTTGTATTCGGCCATCTTGGAACCTCCTCCATGCCCAGCTAATTTTTTGTATTTTTTAGTAGAGATGGAGTTTCACTGTGTTAGTCAGGATGGTCTCGATCTCCTGACCTCGTGATCTGCCTGCCTCAGCCTCCCAAAGTGCTGGGAGTACAGGCGTGAGCCACCGCGCCTGGCTGCCTGGCCCCATTCTTTTTGGTATTAAATAATACCACCAGCATCCAGTTTGCTGGTTCAGTCTCTTGGGGCATTATTGCGATTTTTTCAATTTCCTTGTAGCGTAACATATATATGTGTAAAATTCCTGTAACATTTTGGTATCTATTCAAATGCTGTAAAGTTCAATTTTGAGGATAATCCCCAGGTAGGGCATGGGAGAGTGATGGTATTGTGCTTGGCTATTTGCATTGCTTCTTTATCAGAAGCATGTCTGAGTCCCATCTCGTTTGTGATTACTTCCTCTCTTACTATAAATTGCTAGGTAGAGTTCACTCAGGTGACAGTTACTTCTTTCCACCACCTACCATTAGTGACAAAAATTCCGACGGAAATGTTTAAAATCTTCCATCTGGGGTCCTATTCAACAATCAGTTAATAAAGCTGTGTTGTCTTCTAGCTTCTTTCAAGATACGTAACTAGCAAGTTCATCACTGAATCCCACATTCTCTGGGTGCTTCCTACAATGTTAGTTATCTAGTTTGGGGGGTGTTTTAGTCATTGTTACTCTTTCCCCCTCTGCCCTTGTCATTAATGTGTCCTCTGGCTGTGGATTTCCTTAAGGTGAAGGAGAGGCGAGACGTGCCTGAGTGGGCACGGAGCTTGGTTAGCCATGGATATCAAAGCTGCCATTTTCAGCCCTTCTGTGGGACCTGAGGGTCTGTGGAGGTGCATCCTGGGCCATCACCATAGGGTCAGGGGTTCAGTGGGACACTAAGAATAGGTGGGCTGAACACTTTCTTCCTTCAACCACACAGATCCAAAAGTTTGAATTTCGTTATTTTACTTAAATATTTTATTTTTAAATTTTAAATCACAGGTATATTGATGTATAATTTACGTACCATAAAACTCCCATGTTGAAAGTGTACAATTTGATGATATTTGCTCTATTCAGAGTTGCGCAGCTGTCACCAGTCTGTAATTCTGGAAGGTTTTCCTTACCCCATGAAGAACCCTGCACTCACCGCCAGTCACTCCCCACATCACAACTCCCCCAGCCCCAGGCAACCCCAGCCTACTTGCTGTCTCTACACATGTACCTGCTCTAGACAGTCCCTATACATGAAGTCATATAACATGTAGCCTTTTGTGTCTGGCTGCTTCCACTTAGCTTATTTTTTGAGGTTCATCCATGTTGCATATGTCAGCACTTCCTTCCAAAATTGCTGAATTAGATTCTGCTGTAGGGATACACCACCTTTTGCTCACCCATTTATTAGTCGGTGAACATTTGACTTGTATCCCCTTTTTTGCTGTTGTGAACAATGCTCCTGTGTGTATGTGTACAAGTTTTTGTGTGAACATATGTTTTCAGTTCTCCTAGGTATAGGAATATAATTTTCTGCTGATTTCTTTTGAATGGGTGTTTTACTGTGAGATTTCATGGAGAGGGAACATCTGGAGAACCTAAAACGTAGTCAGTAAGTTTTTGTATTACTGCCAAAAAGGCCAAGAAAAGAGTCACCGGGAATTTCCTAAAGACATGTGCTTAGTTCCCTTCTATTTGCATTTAGTTCACGCGTGTTTTATTTTTCTGTCCCCACTCAGGAGAGGAGCTGCCTTTCTCTTCGAGACATCACGTCCAGCTGGCCCCAGTGGCTGCTCATCCTGGTGCTGGAAGGCCTGTGGCTGGGCCTGACATTCCTCCTGCCAGTCCCTGGGTGCCCTATGTAAGCGAACCCCTGGGGGTCATCCCTTGTGCATGTCCTGTTCTGCCCAGTCAGAGGTTCTGGGCTTTCACAAGTCTCTAGTCAGAGGAATTCTCTTTCCCTCTTCCTTCTCCTTTGAGGCCTGCTTTGCATGGGGAGAGGAGATTGGCACGTGTCCAGAGTGATTTCCCTGTGGGTGGTGTGAGGGTCAGCTTGAATAGAAATCGGGCCTCCCACCTTCATAGTGTGGGAGCAGTTTGTCAGTGAGCGTGCATGAGCCAGAAGGACATTTTAGCTGGCTCATGTTTGGGGATTTCTGAATTGGGCTGCATACACAGCCAGTATAAACCATGTGTTTTTTATTTTTATTTTTGGAGATGGAATCTTGCTCTGTCGCCCAGGCTGGAGTGCAGTGGCATGAACTTGGCTCACTGCAACCTCTGCCTCCCAGGTTTAAGCAGTTCTCCTGCATTAGCCTCCCGAGGAGCTGGGATTACAGGTGCACACCACCATGCCTGGCTAATTTTTGTATTTTAATAGAGACAGGGTTTCACCATGTTGGCCAGGCTGGTCTCAAATTCCTGACCTCAGGTGATTTGCCCGCCTCGGCCTCCCAAAGTGCTGGGATTATAGGCATGAGCCAGCGTGCCCCTTGTCCCTCTGTTTGCCCTTCTGAGGTCTTGTCATTTACATATGCTTTTCACCTTTCTAGTGGTTATCTTGGTCCTGGGGGCATTGGAGATTTTGGCAAGTATCCAAATTGCACTGGAGGAGCTGCAGGCTACATCGACCGCCTGCTGCTGGGAGACGATCACCTTTACCAGCACCCATCTTCTGCTGTGAGTGAGACTCGAGTTCGCTTAGAACTGGAACTCAGGCTTTCAGAAGTGAAGGAAAGTAGAAAGAGCCAGCAAACTTTAAACCATGCCCATTTAAGAAAACACACTGAGAACTGATGCTTATTTGAAAAGTCAGCTAACTTAATGACTTTAGGGATCACTGTATGGCAGTGTGTAAACATTATTTTGGATTTTAAAGTGAGAATGTGGAGCTGGGCACAGTGGCTTACACCTGCATTCCCAGCTACTCGGGAGGCTGAGGTGAGAGGATTGCTTGAGCCCAGGAATCTGAGACCAGCCTGTGCAATAGTGAGACCCTGTCTTTGTAAGGGAAAAAAAGAAAACCAAGTGAGAATGCATGGTGTAAATGATCATAGCACAGTGCTTTTCTGTACGTCTCAGGTCAGATTTCCTGGCAGCAGACCCTGAGACAGGGTCACATGCAGGAAGTTGATCAGGCAGTCCTTGTGGGGGAATGAAGGAGGCAGGACCGCGCAGAGGGAGAAGTTGACCTGCACTGTAGCCCCAGCAAAGGCCCCAGCCAATCTCGGGGGCACCGGGGTGGTGCTGCAGAGTTGTTCTGAATTGAGGCAAAGGATTGGGCCCTTCCTACCCCTGGATGGTGCGGAAGGCCCCCTGCAAAGGGCTGATCCGTGGAGAGGCAGCTCTCTTTAGTCAAGGGCAGATCCAGAAGAGGCACCTGTCTGAGAGCTGTGGTCATGAATACTTCCAGCAGCTGGAGGAATGAAGGCTTCCATGCTGAAAGGGTTGGAGGGCTCTGGGGGTGCCAGATTTCTATAATTTCTGCAGTAACATTTATTTTATAATAAAAAAAGAAACATATTTAAAAATGTTATTTGCCTTAAAAGAAGATAGGAAGCTGTTGATACTACAGTAGGGTTGACCAAAAGAATAAATCTGGAAATTAGGAAGGTACTGTGCATTGCATTTGAAGCTGGTTAGGGAGGTGTCATGTCACAAGGTGTGGGGCCAGTGCTGTTTGCTGCCCCTGCTGCAATCACAGTGGCTGCTGGACTGTGGCTTGTCCCTGGGCATCTCTGTTCCCTGCTGAGTGTCCACACTGCACACTTTCTTAGCCAGAAGCAGTCTGCCTGTTATCCCTATAAGTTGGCAATGAATTTCTGCAGCAAAAACAGAAAACCATGGCATACTGGAGTGTATTCAGGTTTGTATTTGGTCTAGGAGCTGTTTGTGTGTGTTTTTGGGTCAGTGAGTGAGTGCTGCCTTCTGCTTCTGTTTGTTAAGGTGCTTTACCTCACCGAGGTGGCCTATGACCCCGAGGGCATCCTGGGCACCATCAACTCCATTGTGATGGCCTTTTTAGGAGTTCAGGTATTTGTTCATTTCATTAGGTTACTTTTTCTGACAATTTATGGTATTTTATTCACTCATTTAAAAACCATTTCATTAAAATAATTGGAAGCATATTCTCTCCTGTGCTGTGGGTCTAATATATTCTGTTATCTTTGACAGATTGTGCAGAACCAAAAGTTACTGAAATTCAGCACATTCAAGTAATTAGATATAATTCTTATATTCTCAAAAAAATTCTTATTTATATGGCTTATCTTAGCACGGTAGTTTCTGGATAAAAGGTTTCCCTTGCCAAGGGAAACCCATGCAGTGGCCCATGCCTATAACTCCATCATTTTGGGAAGCCAAGGCAGGAGGATTGCTTGAGTCCGGGGCTTTGAGACCAGCCTGGGTAACATAGTGAGACCCTGTCTCTACAAGAAATTAAAAATGTTAGCCAGGCATGATGGCACACACCTGTAGTCCCAGCTACTTGGGAGCTGAGGTAGGAGTATGGCTTGAACCAAGGAGGTTGAGGCTTCAGTGAGCCTTGATTGCACCACTGCACTCCTGCCTGGGCAACAGAGTGAGACCCTGTCTCAAAAAAGAATAAAAGGTTTTCCTGATGGAGCGTGCAGAGTGTGTGGGTGTTGGTAACATTGGGAAGTCACTGTGTCATTTGTCACACTTCTTTCATGTACACTCATATTAGTCTGTGTGTCCTGACCTAACAAAATACCCGAGACTGGGTAATTCATAAAGAACAGTAACACTGCAGGTTCATTTGTCTGGTGAGGGTCTGGTCTCTCCTTCCAAGGTGGCAACTTGATTGGGGCATGTCCTTCATGGGGGACAAATGCCATGTCCTCACACGGTGTCCCCACCAGCTGGTGAAAGGGCAGAGACAGGACTTACTGCCTCAAGCCCTTTTCTAAGGCCATTCATGAGGGTGGAGCCCTCACGATGCAGTCACCTCCCAAGGCCATACCTTCTCATACTGTCACCTTGGTGATTAGGTTTCAACATAGGAAATTTGGAGGGGCAGACATTCAAACCACAGTGCACTGTCATGGCTTCAGAGCATGAAAATTTATACTAAAGTCAATACAGGTTATTCTTGATTTATCTCACCTGCCTTTTGTTAAAGTTCTGAGCAGTGTCTAGATTTCAGTCCCCAAAGTTCTCCTTGTTGGTGTTTGAAACTACTATTTGAGGGGAGCTAACCAGAGGGGAAAAGACTTTTGGAAAGCATTGCCGGCAGAATTTCTGTGGTGAGAAAAATATTTCTTCTCCAGGAATGCATAAAGAAGCACAGATGTCTAACTGAACCCAGAATGATGCAATGGGGTCTCAGGACAAAATGTATCCACTATAGCCCCAGCTCCTAGAACAATGCCTAATTTAAAGTCAGGGTTCAATAAATATTTGTTGAATGGAGGAATGGATGATTTCTAAATTTCTAGGAAATAGAATCCACTTTGCTCAGCTTGGGTCAGGTGTTCACAACCTAGTTCAATCAGTTTTGGCCAGAGGCAGAATTATATAGGGCCCTGGTGGGAGGAGAGGATGTGTTTCTCAGAGAAGGAAGGAACACTGTGACTGAGAAGACACCTCAAAAGGTGAAGAAGAAGCAATGCCTACCTTGCCTCGATGGAGGGCTGAGTCCCCTTTCGAGTGTAACAACATGGCCCTGTTAGGGAAAGTGTCATAAAATTGGGACAAGGTAGAGGTGGTTGAACAGAAAAGTCATCTTGATCATATTTTGCCTTTATACTTTTGAATATTAGAACAAATGAAATATTCTGAAAAGATGATGAGATCACTTCTTTGTTTATGGAACTAACCAACTCTGTTGAAAGTGTCGTGGATGTGTGTGTTTGTGTTTTGCCCAGTAGGGACAATGTTGTTAGGGGATGCCATGGTGTGAATGCCTGTTTCCCCCCCAAATTCATATGCTGAAATCTTGCCCTCCACAAGGTGACAGTATTTGGGAGGTGATTAGGTCATGATAGTGGGGCCCCGTGAATGGGATTATTGCCCTTATAAAAGAGAAGCCCCAGAGACCTGCCTTGCCTCTTCTACCATGTGAGGACAGAACAAGAAGTCGCCATCTATCTGAAAACAGGCCTTCACCAGATACCGAATCTACTGGTGCCTTGATCTTGGACTTCCCAACCTTCAGAACTGTGAGAAATAAATTTCTGTTTTTCAGAAGCCAAAAAAAAAATTTTCTTCTCCATGCTATCTAGTGGGACAGTCCCTAGCCAGGGTCGCTGTTGAGCATTTGAGATGTGGTGAGTGTGACTGAGGAACTGAATTTTAAATTTTACTTAATATAATTTTAAATTTAGATGGTCACTTGTGGCTAGTGGTTTGGCTGTTGGGTAGTGCAGATCTGAAGCATACACAGGTGACCCTGGAATACCTTGGGGCGTGGGGACACTGTCCCCCCATGCAGTGGAAAATCTACAGAGGATTTTGACTCCTCCAAAACTTAAAACACTAATAGCCTGCTGTTGACCCAAAGCCTTACCAATAACATCAACAGTTGATTCACACATATTTTATATAAATATTATGAACTGTGTTTTTACAATAAAGTAAGCTCAAGAAAAGAAAATGTTATTAAGAAAGCCATAAGGAAGAGAAAATCTAGTCCTATTCATTAAGTGGGAGTGGATCACCATGAAGATCTGCATCTTCATCACCTTCGTGTTGAGTAGGAGGAGGAGGAAGAGGAAGAGGAGGAGGAGGAGGAAGAGGAGGAGGGTGTGGAGGAGGACGGGGGGTGGAGGAAGAGGAGGAGGGGCTGGAGGAGGAGGGAGTAGGAGGAGGAAGAGGGTGAGGGTGTGGATGAGGAGGAGGGTGTGGAGGAGGAGGAGGAAGAGGAGGAGGAGGGGGTGGAGGAAGAGGAGGAGGGTGTGGAGGAGGACGGGGGGTGGAGGAAGAGGAAGAGGGGCTGGAGGAGGAGGAGGGAGTAGGAGGAGGAAGAGGGTGAGGGTGTGGATGAGGAGGAGGAGGGGGTGGAGGAAGAGGAGGAGGAGGGGGTGGAGGAAGAGGAGGAGGAGGGGGTGGAGGAAGAGGAGGAGGAGGGGGTGGAGGAAGAGGAGGAGGAGGGGGTGGAGGAAGAGGAGGAGGAGGGGGTGGAGGAGGAGGAGGGGTCGGTCTTGCTGTCTCAGGGGTAACAGAGGCAGAGGAGAATCCGCATATAAGTGGACCTGCGCAGTTCAAACCTGTGTTGTTCAAGGATCAGCTGTACATTTTGGTGATGAAATAATTTTGTATTTATAAATACGGCCTTTATCTCTGTAGCACTTTCTAGTTGATATTGTGCTTTTCCATATATTCCATATATTCATGTAATCCCTACATACACTTTCTGGGTAGATCACTGGAGCGGTCAGTCCAGTGGGGAGGCTAGGAGTGCAGACCTGGAGCCATGCTCCCTGGGTTTGTGTCCAGCTCTGCCACTTCCCAGCTGGGTGACCTTGGGCGTGTGGCTGACCCCCTCTATGCTTCAACAGCACCTACTTCAGAAAGGTGTTGCAAGGATTGAATAAGTTAATTCATGTAAAGTTCTAAGAACTGGCATATAAAAAACATTGATTAATATTAGCTATTACTATAAATTATTTTTAAAGCTTCTTATCCTTTGATGTTTTCAAAAATAAATTTCCAATTTCAGAGGGATTGTATGCGAAGTCCATATTTTACTGTTTTTAAATGTTTCCCTGCCTCCCCCACCCTGCCTCTGGTTCCACCCTGTCCCAGTCCCTCTTCCTAGTGCTGCCCAGACTGGGTCACCAAACAGGCCTGTTTGAGGGAACCCTTGTCACCTTTGGGGGGAATTCTCTTTGGGCCCTGCCTGGAAGTAGGAGCCACGGAGCCTTCCCAGGCGCCCCTTCTCCTCCTTTCCCCACGCGCGGGGCTTCTGTGTTCCCTGCAGCACTGGAGATGTGGTGTGGCTCTCACGCTTCCCCCAAGGTCTGTGCCTGCTGCCCCATTCTGCTCAGGAGCCTCTTCCTGCTGGGACCCTCTGGTGCTCTGGCCTCACCTCTATGGCTCCTCCTCCTCCCCAGAGAGGGCGTTCATCTCTGGTCCCATGCTCCTCTGTCAGCCTCCACTAGTCAAAGGCAGGGGTGATGTTTCCCTCCTCCGTGTAATCCCAGCACCTAGTAGCATGCCCAGCAAGTGAATCTCTTTGTTGGGTAGTTAAGACAGTGGATTAATATGAAATAAAAATATCCCTTTGGCGATTCTTTTGGTCACACTGTGTTATCTCCTCCAGGCAGGAAAAATACTATTGTATTACAAGGCTCGGACCAAAGACATCCTGATTCGATTCACTGCTTGGTGTTGTATTCTTGTAAGTAAGCAGCGTTCCTCGCTGAAATTCCTTTCCTTCACATGTATAGATATTTAAAAGGAATAAAATATTTAGCAACACTGAGCTAGCCATTGTCACCACATGGCAGCAGGTACCATTTTCTTCACTTGAATAACAGAGAGGAACAAATCTTTCCACCTAAATGCACAGATTTATTTCCTTAGGAAAATGTCTTTATCAATAAGACAGTGTTTGCCATCAGACAGCCACGAATGCTTGAAGAAATGTGAGGTATGGGCTCTGTGTGGAGAGGCGTATCAGAGAGACTGGGCAAATCAGACCAGGTTGCAGACATCAACTTCCAGATTATATGGGAAAGAGAGTTGCAAGGTTGACTGTGCATTTCATCCTGACCGCAGCCATGCCTCCTCTCCAGAGTCACTGTCATTTAATCAGTAAGCTTACCTTCTTCAACTCAGTAGAATGGTGAAGAGATTTTGGGAGAATATTTTTCAGTTCATACATTTAAAAAATATGTTTCCACTTAAAAGAGAAAAATATAAGGCACAAGTTTCAGCCCTCTCTACATGATTAAATAACTAATATATATTGGTGTTGAAACCAAGTGTTTTCTGAGATAATAATATAAAATGTTAACATCCTTCTCTTCCCCATTACAGGGGCTCATTTCTGTTGCTCTGACAAAGGTTTCTGAAAATGAAGGCTTTATTCCAGTAAACAAAAATCTCTGGTATGTATGGAAAAAGCATGATTTTATGGATGATTGTTCATGTTGAAATTGTATTCGTTCCGTATGAGCACTGAAACATCTCCTCCACCCCTCCCAGGTCCCTTTCGTATGTCACCACGCTCAGTTCTTTTGCCTTCTTCATCCTGCTGGTCCTGTACCCAGTTGTGGATGTGAAGGGGCTGTGGACAGGAACCCCATTCTTTTATCCAGGTAAGTCACCTCCAACCCCAAACAGAGCTGGGATGGTGACTGGGGGGCGCAGGCCCAGGGACCTCTGGAGCATCCTTGGTGCTGGGGTCTTGAGCCACTGCCCTAGCGGCAGGTGTCCAAAAGCCAGGCTGAGGGAGGAAGCAACAGGGCCCACATTGTCCCAGGTCACACCAGATGTCACTGGCCTGCTCCAGAGCAGTTCACCCCATTTTCACCGTGTAGGTTGTGGAGTCGTTGTATGACAGTTTGTGACTCCACCTGTTTCTTCAGGCTATACCAAATTGTGGAGAAGCAGAAATGATTCAGGGCACATTATCCAGTTTCTGGTTCTTTTTTTTTTTTTTTTGAGATGGAGTCTCACTCTGTCGCCCAGGCTGGAGTGCAGTGGCGTGATCTCAGCTCACTGCAAGCTCCGCTTCCCGGGTTCACGCCATTCTCCTGCCTCAGCCTCCAGAGTAGCTGGGACTACAGGCGCCCGCCACCACGCCTAGCTAATTTTTTGTATTTTTAGTAGAGACGGGGTTTCACAGTGTTAGCTAGGATGGTCTCGATCTCCCAACCTCGTGATCCGCCCGTCTTGGCCTCCCAAAGTGCTGGGATTACAGGCGTGAGCCACTGCGCCTGGCCTCTGGTTCTTAATAATGGGGCTATGCTTGCTTTCTTAATATAAATCCACTACCATAGAGATTGTGCATTAGAAGAAATATCAAGAGGCGATATCAAGGGATAAATGGAATGATTTAGATGCAATTTCACCCGAGGACTTAGAAACACATCAGATCATTTCAATGCCTCATTTCAGCCCTTTGATTCGAGGAATAGTTACATTCTTTGGACCTCAGATTTTCTGCCTAGAAAATGTAAGTTATTAATAATAATTTTAGCTTTCCTTTCAGATTTAGTATTCAAGAATTGCACTGTTACAAAATGAATATTATCTAATACCTTTTTTGTTTTTTTGAGACACAGTCTTGCTCTGTTGCCCTGGCTGGAGCGCAGTGGTGTAATTTTGGCTCACTGCAACCTCTGCCTCCCAGGTTCAAGTGATTCTTGTGCCTCAGCCTCCCAAGAAGCTGGGATTACAGGCACACCCCACTACGCCCAGCTAATTTTGTATTTTTAGTAGAGACGGGGTTTCATCATGTTGGCTAGGCTGGTCTCGAACTCCTGGCCTTAAGCAATCCACCCGCTTTGGCCTCCCAAAGTGCTGGGATTATAGGCGTGAGCCACTACACCAGGCCTTTCAATAATTTTTGATATGGTTTATATTTAAATACCTAAGATATGCATTACTTATTTTTGGCAGTAGACAACAATGGAAGTGCACACTTTCTGTTTTTTCATTGAACTAGTTTCAAGAGTTAAATAGACGGTCAGATGTGACTCATCTGTGAGAAACATGATCTTCTGTATGTCTGTCTCCTTAAGGAATGAATTCCATTCTGGTATACGTCGGCCACGAGGTGTTTGAGAACTACTTCCCCTTTCAGTGGAAGCTGAAGGACAACCAGTCCCACAAGGAGCACCTGACTCAGAACATCGTCGCCACTGCCCTCTGGGTGCTCATTGCCTACATCCTCTATAGAAAGAAGATTTTTTGGAAAATCTGATGGCTCCCACTGAGATGTGCTGCTGGAAGACTCTAGTAGGCCTGCAGGGAGGACTGAAGCAGCCTTCGTTAAAGGGAAGCATTCATTAGGAAATCGACTGACTGCGTGTTTACAGACTCTGGGGGAAGACACTGATGTCCTCAAACTGGTTAACTGTGACACGGCTTGCCAGAACTCTGCCTATTTGTGACTTACAGATTTGAAATGTAATTGTCTTTTTTCCTCCATCTTCTGTGGAAATGGATGTATTTGGAACTTCATTCCAAGGAAATAAGCTTTAACTTTCCAAAAGGGAATTGCTGTGGGTGTTTTTCTTCTGTGGTGGGTGAAACAATCTGAGGTCTGGTTCTTGCTGACCTTGTTTCCCTGCAAACTTCTTTTCCACGTGTACGCGCACACCAACACGAAATGCTGTCACTCCTACTGCGGCTGCTATGAAGCTTACTGGATGTGATGTGTTATAATTTAGTCTATTTTTTTGATTAAATGCAGTTTAATGTTTCCAGAAAGCCAAAGTAATTTTCTTTTCAGATATGCAAGGCTTTGGTGGGTCCAAAAAATGTCTATCACAAGTCATTTTTTCCTTTTCCTCTCTCGAAAAGTTAAAATATCTATGTGTTATTCCCATCCCCTCTTGCCTATGTCTCTGTCTGTCTGTCCATCATCTTCCTTCCTCCCCATCTCTCTGTGCATCTGGATGGCAGCCGCTGCCCAGGGGAGTGGCTGTGGGGAGGGCAGGTACTGTTTTTGCCCGTGGGTCCAGCTGAGCCATCCCTGCTGGGTGATGCTGGCCAAGACCCTTGGCCCGCCTGGGCCTTGGCTTCCTCACTTGTGAAATGAGCAGGAAGACGACTCTCAGTTCCTTCCACCTCTTAGACATGGTGAGGTGACAGACATCGAAAGCTTTTCTAAAAATCTTCACAAGAAATAGTTTCATTACAGAAAACTCTTCAAAATAAATAATAATGAAAACTTTTAAAAACTCTCATTGGAGTAAGTTTTTTCAAGATGACCCTCCACAATGGAGGCAGCTTTCCTACTTGTCATCACGCAGCTGAAGACATTGTTTCTTAGGTGTGAAATCGGGGACAAAGGACAAACAGAGACACACGGCATTGTTCATGGGAGGCATTGTCGCCCTCCTGAGTGTTCTGTGGGAATTTCCTGTGTGAGGAAAACGTGGCCACAGGGTTGTGCTGTACCCACCCTTCCCCGGCGAGACGGCCCTCGGCCTGTGCCGCTGCTTCCACCCTCGCCACTCCACGGCAGCTTTTGGTCTGTTTCCGGCTCTGCCCTCTGCCCTGAACTCTCATCCGGCTTGTACCTGCCTGCTGGACCCCTCCACCTGGAGGCCAGCCCATGTCTCAGGCCCAGCCCTACCCTCCTTTCCTCAAATTCTAAGTGTTTTCTCTTTAGGTTTCCCTGGCTTTGTGAATGGATCATGCGTCTGTAGGTATCATCTTTCCACCTGCCTCACCTCCGCCAGATCTCCCCAGTTCTGTCTCCATCTTCCACCTGCAGCTGCTCTGTTCTCATGGTCACTGCTGCATCACTGAGTCTGGACCCTTGTTATCATTTTCAAACTGGCCTCCTTCCCTCGTTCCCCCCTTGTTAAAGCCACCTGTCCATTGCCACCAGATTAAGCTTTCTCCAGCCAGATCACCTCTCTTTCAGAAACCTCCATTGACCTGGAAACACCATTGTCTGGCACACATACTCACCTTCCCGTCTTGATCCCCACGCATCTTTCCAGCCTCCCCTCCCACTCCACTCCCCCCTCCCTCCTCCCCCTCCCCATCCTCTTGCCTCCCCTCCCCTCTGAATCCAGCCCAGTGGGGCTTCTCCTGCCTCCATCACATCACAGAAGTATCTCCTGCTTCTGGTTTCAATTAGAGCCTTCCCTGATTACATTTTCCTCTTGAATTTTTTCCTATCTACATTTGATCTGTCATGTTTAAACCCCCTACTTCTAAGGGACCTTCTCTAATCTCTTATCCTCATCCCCAAATAGTGTTTTCTTCCTCTGGGTTCTTATAATGTTGGTATCAATCTCACAGCATTTAGTGCTTCCTGCCTGGTGTGACAGTTACCGGTGTGCATGTGCAATTTCTAATTTCCCACGCTAGACTGTGAGCTTCCTAAGGCAAGAATCATGCCTTGTTGGTTTCTGTATTCCTCATGGTGCCAAACACAGTGCCTTGTACATTGCAGGCGCTAAATAAACATTTTTAAAGCAAAGTGATGTGGATTTTTAAAATAAATATTTAAGTGCTGGTAAGATGAGCATGTGTCCGGGGTGCCCATGAAATGTTCATGGGGCTGTGTGGGGACAGTCGTCCTTCCTCCTCCTGCCACCCTTTTCTTGCAGCAAGTCACTGTGGATGGTCCCAGCTCTGTCATCCCAAAGTTCAGCAGGGAAAGCTGAGCTGGGCCTCTCCAGGTGAGTTTTCTAGAAGCATTTCTCAAACTGTGGGTAACATCAACTTGGGTGTCTTGAGCTGTAAGGAAGGAACTCCGGAGTCAGTTGGGCTACAGGGGAGCTTCTCTAAGTCCCGTGGGAGGCCAGACCCAGCCTGAGCTTGCAGTTAGCTAGTGGAGGCAGCTGCTGGTGGCCCAGGTGCTCGACACAAGGCATCCCCTCTCCTCCCACAAAGGGTGTGCCATAATCCCCTTCAACAGGAACTGCTTCCCAGAAGCCTCTCAGCAGCCTCCCCTCCTGTCCCATCTGCTAGAAGCGCCTCGCTTGTCCCAAGACCAGCAGGGACAGGGAACTGTCCAGGCCCGTGGCTGTGTGGAGGAAGGTGACCCCCAGCACAAGACTGGATTCCTTTGGGAAGGGAAGAGGGAGTGTGTTGGGGTAAGGGGTAGAGCAGGGGAATGGTCATGGGGCAACAACCTCTGACAGCTGCAACAGGTGCATGGCATCTCACAGGGAGGCAGGGACGTGCGAGCTCCTAAGTAATGGAGCAAAAAAATTCTGTAGAATGGGGAGAGAAAATGTGACTTTTTAAATTTTTTTTTGCATTTATATTCCTAATTCCTACTTATAATAAAGTGAGTATACTGCCGCTGTAGGTCATAAAATGTATCTTTTCCGTGGCCAACAAGGGGCATCTTTTATAAATGCATAATAACCCAGTTTGTATCAAAGGGTATCGACTTAAGTGAAATTTCAACATGCTGTTACTTTTTCCTTTTAATGTAATTCTGTTTTCCAAATAAATGGGGGAGACAAATGGACTTTGAGTAAATTTCTCAGCATATCTAACTGCCTTTCACAAACAGATCTTTGTATGGATTGTAAGAAGACTAGGAGTAACTGGGTGCAGTGGCGTGTGCCTATAGGCCCAGGCACTCGAGAGGCTAAGGTGGGAGGATCCCATCAGCTTAGGAGTTCGAGGCTGCAGTGAGCTATGATTGCACAACTGCATTCCAGCCTAGGTGACAGAGCAAGACTGTCTCTAAAGAAAGAAAGCAAAACAAAATTAGGGATAGAGTTTTAAAAGTGCTAAGCAATACACCATATAAGCCATGACCCTATTAATAATGAAGCTTCTGGCATAATTCTAGCTTTTAAAGTCTTTATCACACCTCTTGGTAAGCTTTGAAATTAAGTGGGAAAACTTACCAGTTACATATTTGTGTAATCTATCAGTTTTCACTAGAATGTAGTAAGCCAGCATTTTTCTTTTAGTAATAGGTTTCTGTTGAGCATTCATTTTAAAATTGTTCTTCAAGCTACATGCATTTCCAAATTCAAAGTGAATGGAAATGCTTGGCCAGGCATGGTGGCTTATGCCTGTAATTCCTGCACTTTGGCCCAAGGTGGGTGGATCACTTGAGGTCAGAAGTTCGAGACCAGCCTGGCCAACATGGTGAAACCGCTTCTTTACCAAAAAATACAAAAAGTCAGGCACGGTGGCAGGCACCTGTAATCCCAGCTACTCTGGAGGCTAAGGCAGAGAATTGCTTGAACCTGGGAGGTGGAGGTTGCAGTGAGCTGAGATCACGGCACTGCACTCCAGCCTGGGCGACAGAGCAAGACTCTGTCTCAAAAACAAAAACAAAAAAGCAAACTAACAAAAACAAAGTTAATGGAAATGCTAGATGTTTGCATTATGCCATAAAATGCCTTAGACTTTGTAAACGCCTTATCTAATTGTGTGTGTCAAAAGACTGTAATAGACAAAATACGCCATCACCTGCTGGCTGTTCTTTCCAGAATTCTATCCAAAGTGCTAGATGTGAGGACAGCTGTCTTGCCCACTGTCAGGAGGAGCTTGTGGCTTCCCACAGTGTCCATTACCATTTGCGGTTCAGTGGAATCCTACTCTGACTACTGGAAATTTTTCCATAGACATCAGTTATTTTTCTGATTTTCCACCTTTCATGGTCAGCTGTTCTTGTATTTTATCGTATATGTAGTCACACCTATACTTCCATAAACGAGAGTTTCTATTCTGATATTTGGTCACAGTCTGAGAGTCATTTGGCTACAAACTGGTGCCTCCCTCTCCCTACATCCTGTGCGGCTCTGTCCAGGTCACAGCTGGTTGAGCAGAGGTACAGCCCGGCAGTGTGACAACCTCAGGTGATGCTTTCCTGTCAAAGGACACCAAGAGGACACTGGCCACTAACACTGTCACAGCAAGGAGGTGCAGCGTGAATGGAGAGCAAAGGCTGGAGACGTCTTAAAGGGCGGGGTGCGTCACCGAGGAGGCACTGAGGGGGATGGCTGTCCTTTTGTTTTATTTCATTTTATGTTTTTTTTGAGACGGAGTCTTGCTGTGTCGCCCAGGCTGGAGTGCAGTGGCGCTATCTCGGCTCACTGCAAGCTCCGCCTCCCGGGTTCATGCCATTCTCCTGCCTCGGCCTCTCCGAGTAGCTGGGACGACAGGCGCCCGCCACCACGCCCGGCTAATTTTTTGTATTTTTAGTAGAGACGGGGTTTCACCGTGGTCTCCATCTCCTGACCTCGTGATCCGCCCTCCTCGGCCTCCCAAAGTGCTGGGATTACAAGCGTGAGCCACCGCGCCCGGCATGGCTGTCCTTTTGACCACGCCACCTAGATTCTGTTCATTGACGTTGTCCGGGGGAGAAACAAACGGTCTGTCTTTGTAATAGGAGGCAGCGATGCAAGTTGTAGGAAGACGCCCACTGAATTGTGGCTTGCACAGGCAGGAGGGCCCTGCGTGAGAGGTGGCCCAGAAGAGCCAAGTGAGGGATGCAGCTCTGGGGCCTCTTGCCCCTGGAGGTTGCCCCAGAGGCGGGGCCGCGACCTTGACCCACAGGGCTGGGTGGGGCTGAAAATGGGCTCCCAGACCAGCGCGAGGAGCTGCGCCCAGGCCTAGCACGCGGTTTGGCCGCGGCTGCAGCTTAGCGTCTGGGCCACGCCAGGCAGGCTCCCGGGGCTGTCCACTGCCCCACCAGGAATGTTCTGGGCTCTTCTGCTGCGCGCGGAAGCAAGTGAAATCCAGCCTCAAAGATTCTGATGGAAGAACACCTGCGAATGCCTGGCCCTCTAGGCATCCCCCACACCCCACGGCCCCCCAGACAGGGTCTTCCTTTGTTGCCCAGGCTGGAGTGCAATGGCGCAGTTATGGCTCAATGCAGCCTTGACCTCATTGGCTCAAGCCGTTCTCTCGCCTTAGCCTCCCAGGCTACAGGCGCGCCAACACGCCTGATTTTTTTAAACTTTTTGTTTGTTTGTTTGTTTGTCTAGCGACGGGGCTCACTCTATTGCCTAGACTGGTCTCAAACTCCTGGACTCAAGCGATCCTCTGGCCTTAAGCGATCCTCTGGCCTTGGCCTCTCAAAGTTCTGGGATTTCAGGCGTGAGCCACCGCGCTGGCCCTTGAGACTTTTGACCTCCGTGCTCGCCCTTCTGGAATGCCCACCCCAGCCAACCTCTTCTCTCTCTTCCAGCTGGTGGCTGGGGCACGGCCCTCTCCAACACCTCCTGCCCCTCCGCTGTTGAACTTCACATCCAAGTTTATGTCACTTCTCTGTGCCCAGGACATCGGATGGCACCAGCTGACAGTGGCATCCCGTCCCTACAATTTGGGGCTTCACCCATATTCACAAAGGACCAGGGGCGTAAGGACCCCCAACCAGGCACCCACGTTGGTGAAGTCTCCCCACTTCCTCTATCAGAATCCACCGCTGGGGAACCCTGGCCATTAGCAGGAGCTCCCAATATTCCCCAGTAGGGGCCCCGCCCAAACTACATCCCTTCTCTCCACTAGACCTGGGCTACTCTCTGGGAGAATGAAATGGCCTCTGCCAGACAGGGACTCACCCAGGACACAACCTCTCATCCCGTTGAACAGACTGCGTGTGTCCTCTAGGCTCAAGGAAACCTGACTTGCTGGGCCTGGGGCCCTTTGGCCTGCTCTTACTCAGTATTCATAAGAAACAGCAAAGCGTTTCATAGAGTCCACAGATTCATGCAAAAAGGGGAGAAAAGCACAAACACAGCAGCATACATGCACAAGCACACACACATGCACACACACATGCACACACATACATGAATACACACAAGCACAATGCACAAACATACACATGCAAACACAGACAAGCACACACACTACACACACAAGCATACACATATGCATACATGTACAAGCACATGCATACATACACACCCAAGCACACATGCAAACATGCACACATGCAAATACAAGCAAGCATGCACAAGCATACAGATATAAGCACACACAAGCACACACACACAAGCACACATACACCAAGCACACACACACGCACAAGCACACATGCACAAGTGTGTGGAAACACACACAAGGACATATGCACAAGCATGCACATGCATAAGCACACACAAGCACACATGCACAAGTGCACACGCACAAGTGCACACAAGCACACACATAAACATGCACAAGTACATACGCACAAGTGCACCCGTGCAAGGACACAGACACGAGCATACACATACGCACAGACAAACACATACAAGCCCACATGCAGAGACCTTCAAGGGGCTCCCCTGGGCCCAAAAGGAAGTCAATCCGACTTCCTGCCTAGGTCCTGCAGCCAGAGCAGCAGCACATGCCCCAGGAGACGGTCCTTTCAGCTTCCTGTGCCCCTCGAGGCCAGGCCTTATTATCCCGTAGCGTGGAGCCCAGTGCAAGCGCCATCACCTGCTGGAGGGAGCCAGGACTCCGCACCCGGGCCTGCCCATAGAAGCCTCGTGCGCTCGTGGCTTTAGTGTGCGCTTTTCCTCCATGCCTGCAGTAAGAGCTGAGGTTTGACCAAACATTCCCTGTTTGTTTCGAGCATTGGTAAAGAGCAGGCCAAAGGGCCCGAGACCCCACGTTGGCGGCTGCCTTGGGACTAGCAGGCACGCTTTGCAGGATGGGTCCAGTAGGTATAGAGATCGTTTGCGTTCTTGGTCTGTCTCTGTCATTCCCCTAGAGAGCAGGCCAGGCCTGGACCAAGGAAGGTCTATTCGGCCACAGCCCCTGGTTTGGCGAAAAGGGGGTGCATGCGGATGGCCTGGGCAGAGGACATAGGCAACCTTTGCCGATGGGTTCCTGGCCCCGGATCCTGTCCACCCCTGGTCATATGTGGATATGGGTGAAGCTCCAAACTGTAGGGATGGGATGTAACTGCCAACAGAGGCAAGCAGGTCCTGGGCGGGGGCCATGACAGAAGCTCCTGTGTGAGATGTTTGACAGTGGAGGGGCAGGAAGTGATGGAGGGGGCCGTGTCCAGGCCATCTGTAAGAGGAGACAGAGAGGCAGCTGGCAATGGGTGTTCAGTAGGGGTGGCCACAGAGAGCCTCGAGGCCCCCTATTCCCAGACGGACTCCCATCCAAGTCCTTGGAGAACCCCATTAGTACAGCCAGGAGGGAAAACGGTATGGAGGTTCTTCAAAAAATTAAAAATAGAACTGTGATATGATCCAGCTGTGCTAAGTATTTATCTAAAGGATATGGATTTTGCATTTTGAAGAGATATCTGCCTTCCCGTGTTCATTACAGCATTGTTCATAAGAGCCAAGTTAGGAAGTCAACCTAAGTGTTTATGAATGAATGAATGAATCCAGAAAATGTGGTATATATTGACAATAGAACACTAGTCAGCCTTTAAAATAGAAAAGGCAATCCTGTCATTTGTGACAACATGGATAAACCTGGAGGGCATTAACTGAAATAAACTAGGTACAGAAAGACAAATCCCACGTGATCTCACTTATGTAGAATCCAAAAAGGGAATTCACAGAAGCAGAGAGTAGAATGGAGATTGTCAGGGGCAGAGGAGTTGATTGAGGAGATGTGGGTCAAAGGATACAAAAGTTCAGTTAGACAGGAGGTATAAATTGAAGAGCTGCATTGTGCAACATGGTGACTAGAGTTAACAACAATGTGTTATTTACGTCTGTGAACCTGCAGAAAGAAGTCACTTGAGAATTGCTGAGACAGTAGATTTTAAGTGTTCTCCCCACAACAATAAAAGTTTGTTAAGTGAGGATTGTGTGAATTAGCTGGACTTAGGCATTCTACAATGTATACATAGATCAAAAGATCATGTTGCGCACATACATAGATACAATTTTTATTTGTCAATTAATAAAACTTTGATAACAGAACGCCATTATGATATTGACTATTGAAGGTTATACTTTGAAAATTTTCTAATAGCAACATTGTATGTTTACTTCATACTTTATATTACTTTATTCAGTTTACTGGGTTCTTATGAAATAAAATAATGCAACAAAAACAAAACACATCATCTTTGTGCATTTCTGGCAAGATACCTGCGCAGTAAGTAATTTGGCTTTACCCAAAGAGAGGTCTGGCCCCTTCTCTTGACTTCAGGGAGGTAACCCATGTCACACCTGACAGAGTGTCCTTGTGTAGAGCAGGGCTGCCCACAGCTAACAGTCTCAGGGTGTGGGGGGATTATGCCAGAAAGACCAATCATGTAACTTAGGGGAGCGGCTTTGGTCCCCTGATATGAGTTTGTTTACCTGATGACTGACTTGACCCATGTGAGAAATCATCAGTCAGTCACGTCTACGTAGGAAAGCCCCAGTCAGATCCCTGGACAGCAGAGTGTGGGTGGGCTTCCCTGGCTGAAAATACTCCTAATGTGTTGTTGTGTATCCATGCAGGTAGGCTAACACATCCGGAGGACAGTGGAAGCTTTGCATTTGTAAATCTCCCAGACTCAGCCCTGTGGGCCTCCTCCTTTGGCTGATATGAGTTTGTACCCTTGCCCTGTAATACACTATATCCATGAGTATAATAGCTTCCACTGAGTTCTGTGAGTCCTTCTGTGAATTACTGTATCTGACCGTGGTTTTGTGAATGCCCCAAGCTTGGAAAGGCAGTCTTAAGGAATGTGCCATGAGACTTTGCAGTTTGGCTACCTCTGGGGAATACTCAACAGCCAATCTCCTAGCATACTAGTATTCTATAATATGCATCAGGATTAATCAATATGCACTTGGGCTTAGCTGCAAATGTATGAAAAATAATTAAAATATGTATATGGTAAAATAAATACCAGTAGCTGTATGCATTCGGCCCTAGGTACTAGACAAGTATTATTTGCTTGGTTTATCACACCAACCTGTGAAATACATAGTTATGCCTAATTCTAAGGAAGAAGAGAAATAAAAAATTAAAAAAAACCCCAGTTGATTAGAATGCTACTCACACACTGTGTTGTAAGAGTGCTATTTAAGAGAATAGACATGGTGACTATACTGTGTACATAAACATGTTTAAAAGCTGTTTCTTAGAATGCTTTCTATACACTATGTTGCAAATAGTTTTATTTCAGAGACTGGATATGGTGGTAACACAATAATGCATATAGTGTAAAGACGTGTTTAAAGATGTTTCTTAGAAAGCTATGTACACACTGTGTTGAGATCAGTGTCATTTCCAAGAATGGATGTGGTGAGCACTCTGTATGTAGTGTTAAAAGACACATGTTTACAGATATTTCTAAGAATGCTACACGTACACTATGTCGTGTGTAGTCTTATTACACAGAACGGATATGAAAACCCCCACGTAATGCATGAGGTGGATGCAGAGACACACATTTCACAGCTGTTTGTCATCATGTTTCTCATACACCATGTGGAGAACAGTGTTACTTCAGGTGGATGTGAAGCCCACACTCTAATGCATGCAGAGTTGGGCTAAAAGACACTTGTTTAAAAGATATTTCTTAGAAGGCTACTTGTACACTATGTCGCATACAGAATTGTTTCAAAGAATGGATGTGATGACCATAAAATAATGCCTATAGCAAAGTACTAAAGACACATGTTTTAAAGCTGGTTTGTGGTATTCTACATACATACTATGTTAATGTTACATACATTCTACATACAATGTTTTGGCAGTGAGTGATGTGATGACCGCACTGTAATGCACTTAAGGAATGCTTAAAGACAGAGGTATTACAGGCCAGGTGTGGTGGCTCATGCCTGTAATCCCAGCACTTTGGGAGGTTGAGATGGGCGGATCACCTTAGGTCAGGAGTTCAAGACTAGCCTGACCAACATGTGAAACCCCGTCTTTACTAAAAATACAAAAATTAGCTGAGTGTGGTGGTGCATGCCTGTAATCCCAGTTATTGGGGAGGCTGAGGCAGAAGAATGGCTTGAATCTGGGAGGCAGAGGTTGCAGTGAGCCGAGATTGCGCCATTGCACTCCAGCCTGGGAGACAAGAGTGAAACTCCGTCTCAAAAAAAAAAAAAAAAAAAAAAAAGACATAGGTATTACAGATGTCTCTTGAATGTTACTCTTACACTATGCTGAGAGCAGTGTTATTTCAGAAAATGTCTGTGGTGACCACACTCCCTGAAACTAAAACGACTAGATGAACACACTGGGGAAAATGTCTGTGACATTGGTCTGGGTGATAGTGTTTTGGATGTGACCCCCAAAAGTACAGACAACAAAAGAAAAATTAAGACAAATGGGATTACATCAAACCAAAAAGCTTCTGTCCAGCAAAGGAAACAGAGTGATGAGATAACCTAAGGAATAGGAGAGAGTCTTTGCAAACCAAACTCCTGAAAAGGAGCTAATATCCCATGGCTTCTACCGGCATCCATGAAAATGGCAGGTTAATATGACGACCTACAATAGGATGCAATTGAAGAAGTTGCACACTTATGGGAAGTTTTGGTAATGAGGCTGGGATGCTGAGAGGTGACCTTCTGGCCCCTTTGTAGGCCTGGTAAGAGGACCTGTGAATTCTCTCGGCCAAGTGGTGAACAAGGTGGGGATGAGTGTCCTGCACTGTCCTGTCTGTGAACGTAGCGACGAGTGGGTGAGACAGGATTGAAACAAGCAGCCTGAGTACTTTGCTTGTTCATGTTTCTCCTGCTAGGAAAAAGGGGTAAGGGGTCCCCAGAGCTGACACTGAGCCTTGAATGAATCCAAAGCACTAGAGGTTGATATGGTTGAGCTGTGAGTGGCCAAGAGGCTGCTAGAAACTAAAGGAAAATGTGCTTTGTTCGTGGCTTTCTTACCAGCATGGAGGTGCCCATTCCCTCTGCACTCGGTAATCACCCATCCACCAGTATCCAGCTTCAGCATCTTGAAAGATTAAGCCAAGTATGAATGGGTATTTGAGAGAGGAGAGTAACTCTTTGGAGATAGGTGTTCAGTTAACCATACTGTGTGGCCCCTGGGGCACACAGGGAGCTCTAGGTGCAGGGTAGGTGGAAGCGCAGAGGACTGTAGGGTCTAGAGTGGTGGCAAATGGGCAGAAAGGAGTAAGTTCCGGATCCTGGGTGCTCTCCAAATGCTGGGATGCCCACGGGGAGAAGGCAGCACAACCCTTAGAGAAAAATCCCATCACCCAAGCCCTCTCCCCACGCCAGCCCCTTCTGGCCTCTTGTGTCCTCACACCCTTGCACAGGGGACGGTGAAATCTTAAGTCAGCCCCTGACTCAGACAGGTGTGAATCACCATGGTCTGTGCTTACTGAGCTAATACTAAGGGTGTTTCATGGCTCTCCATAGTAAATCAAAAATTTGTTTGGGTGACATATGACCAATGAGAGTTCTGTAAATATGGATATTAACGAACATTATGTGACGATGAAGGCTTTTGTATTATAGAAGCACATATTCAATGATTCTAAGCACAATCCCAATAGTATTTATCTCATTCTTAGGTCATCTTTGCAAAGGAGGCAAAGCCAAGCCAGGTCCTGCTGCTTTGACTGATGGTGGGAAGAGGTGGAGTGCATGGGTCACCAGGCAGTGGGGAAGAGAGGAAACCAGCGTGGATTGCACTTCACTCACCCAGCTCTGTCCTCCTCCTCTGATTGGCACGCTACAAAGCTCAGTAGGGTGTGGTTTCATAGCCTGGGACTCAAGAATCCAGGAATTATATGAGGACCCAGCCCAGGTGCATCTTTGGGAGGCACACGTGAGTATCTGCAGTATAAAGAAGACAGATGCACTGTTTACTCAGGGCATGCTGTGCCAAGCCCCGGGCTAACAGCAGGTTATAGGCTCCAGGTGACTTATTCTTTGGGCTAACTCAACAATGGAGGAACTCATTATCCTTATTTTACATAAGGAAACTGCCATTTAGATGGAATAAATAAATAGACAGGATTGCATGGCTGGTAAGTGGTAAACTGATATCTCAAAGACAGGTCATCTGATCGTACTTCAGGTGAGCTAGGCAGCCTCTTGCCAGCTCTCTATGAAAATGCCACAGGCAGCAGAGGGTGTCATTTGAGCCTTTGATGAACAGGAGAAAACCTCAAATGTTGCCACTCATGAGAATGGGGTTAAGATTGTTACAACATTTGATGGGACACCTATTTGTAACTTTTTTTTTACTTCACTGGGAAGGAGGGAGACACCCATTTTTATCTTAATGCAGTCCATGAAAGTGCTTGTAAGGCTTATATGGGTTCAGGCTGGGCACGGTGGCTCACGCCTGTAATCCCAGCACTTTGGGAGGTTGAGGCGGGCAGATCACCTGAGGTCAGGAGTTCGAGACCAGCCTGGCCAACATGGTGAAACCCCATCTAGCCAGATGTGGTGGGTGCCTGTAATCCCAGCTACTCAGGAGGCTGAGGCAGGAGAATCATTTGAACCTGGGGGGTGGAGGTTGCAGTGAGAGGAGATCGTACCACTTCACTCCAGCCTGGGCCAAAGATTGAAACTCCATCTCAAAAAAAAAAAAAGACTTACGTGGGTTTTGAGTCTACCTCTTGGATAAGACTTTACGTGGAATATATTTTATCTCAAAAAGCATTTATTCAGCCACTGATAACTCTATGAAGCTCTGTAAAATACGTAATCATTAGACAGATTAGGTGTTTCATCTGAGATGAGTAATTGTGTTTGTAATAAAATGTATTTATAAATAAGTCTGATCATGAATATTTAATAACTAGTAACCACTTGAATACATGTCTTTGGCCAGAATATTTACATATATATGTACCTACACTATATAATACCTATTATGTACAATTTTTATATATACACTTTATATTATATTACAATATAGCTGCACCTTCTGTGGCTGTTGTGGGCTTCATTACCCACCAAGGTGTCAGCCATCAGGTCCTCAACAGTGGCAGTGAGGAAATCAGGCGTGCATGGGCCAAGCCACTGAGCACAGTGGATCTCCCACAAGAGGGGTCCACAGGGTTCAGAGGGAATGGCAGCTCTGCTCCTGCTGAGAGGGTGCCAGGCAGCTTCCTAAGCCTATAGGAACTCTAAAAGTCTCCTTTTTCTAGACACAAGGTTTGGTGAATGGTGTGGCTTGGATGTGATTTGTCCCCAACAAAACTCATGTTGAGCTGGGTGCGGTGGCTCACACCTATAATCCCAGCACTTTTGGAGACTGAGGTGGGGGGGATCACTTGAGGTCAGGAGTTTGAGACACCAGCCTGGACAACATGGCAAAACCCCGTCTCTACTAAAAATACAAAAATTAGCCCAGCATGGTGATGGGCACCTGTAGTCCCAGCTACTCGGGAGGCTGAGGCAGGAGAATTGCCTGAACCCCGGATGTGGAGGTTGCAGTGAGCCAGGATCACGCCACTGCATTCCAGCCTGGGTGACAGAGCCAGACTCTGCCTCAAAAAAAAAAAAAAAAAAAAAATCTCTTGTGAAATTTGATGCCAATGTGACAGGGTTGGGAGGTGGGGCTTAGTGGGGGATTTTAGGTCATGGATGTGGACCCTTATAAAGAATGCCCTCTTCCGGGGGTGAGTTGTCACTCTCATTATTTCCTGCAAGGGCAGGTTGTTAGAAAGAGTCTGGCTTTCTTGGTTTCTCTCTTGATTCGCCTCTTGCCGTGTGAGCTCTTTGCACACACCCACTCCCCTTCCACTCTCCACCATGAGTGGAGGCAGCACGAGGCCCTCTCTAGAAGCCGAGCAGATGCCAGCCCCATGCCTCTTATAGTTCGCAGCCTGCAGAACCCTGAGCTAAATAAACCTCTTTTCTTTATAGATTATCCATTCTTAGGTTGTGTGATAGCAACACAAAAAGGATGAAGACAGGGAGCTTTGCTCCAATTGGCCCAGCTTGATCCTGCCCCTGGCCTAGGCCACTCAAGATGCCAGTGCTCAGTCCCACTGTTGTGTTCCTGTGGGCCAGCCCCTCACTGGGATGCCATTGGTGTCCACTTGGCCTAGAAGTGCCCATGATAGGACCCTCGTCACCCTAGTGACCAAACCTAACCTTTCATTTGACTTTTTATTGTAGAAAGAAATGCGTTCTGGCTAGTGGTGGTGGCTCATGCCTGTAATCCCAGAACTTTGGGAGGCTGAGGCAGGTGGGTCACTTGAGCTCAGGAGTTTGAGACCAGCCTGGGGAACATGGCAAAACCCCGTCTCTAGCAAAAATACAAAAAATTAGCCGGGTGTGGTGGCATCACTAATGGTCACAGCTACTTGGGATGCTGAGGTGGGAGGATTGCTTGAGCCTAGGAGGTAGAAGTTGCAGTGAGCTGAGATTGCACCACTGCACTCCAGCCTGGGTGACAGAGTGAGACCTTATCTCAAAAAAAAAAAAAAAAAGAAAAGAAAAATGTGTTCTTCAGTGGAAAACCTTACCCTCTTTAGAAGATACCACGCCAGGTTATCTGACTCTAGCCTGCACTCTATGTGTGTTTTTGCAACCCTTTTTAAGTTTTAGGTCACTGATAGATATGCACAATGTGTGGTCCAGTCCAGGGTCAATTTTCTCTCCTCTCACAGAGTAAGGAAATGAGCTTTCTTCCCATTTACATACTCATTTAAATACTCCTGGTTAATATTCCTCCAGCTGTTTGTTGGATTCTTTTTTTCTACTGGTTATTGTATCTGCTAATCTCTTATAAGTTAAATAAAATATTTTAACATGTGTTTGTATCTTTATGAGTGCCAGACTTAAGTTTTTTAAAAAGATATATTTTAAGCATTTTTAAGGTCACACCAATATGCCCAATTGATTCAACTACTAGGACCAGATAAATTTCTATGACAGACAGTTGCATCAAATGCATAACTGAAACCTCGGCGTGTCTTTTCTTGGCTCTCTTGAGTGACTGCAAAACATCAATGGAAATTTGTTGACTCTGCTTTTCTCATTTCAATTTTCCATTCTGTTAATTTCATATTGATGAGTTTTTTGCCACATTTATAGCTGAAAAGCTATTTCCACTTTTGGCACAATGGTTTGGAGTTTAATTCTTTTTATTAAGATAAAATTTATATAACATTTAATATATTAATCATGTTATAATTTACAACTCAGTGCTTTCTGTTGTGTTCACAAGATTTTACAGTCATCACTATGTAGTTCCAGAACAGTATGACACCCCCAAAAGAAACCTCACACCCATTAAGTGCTCATTTCCTATTGCTCCCCTCACTCCCCAAGGCCCTGGTAACCACTAATCCACTTTCTGTTCCTATGGATTTGCCTATTCTGGGCATTTTATACAAACAGATTAATAAAGTCTTCGGCTTTGATGTCTGCCTTTTGTCATTTGATCATGTTGTTTTAAATAGCCATTCATGTAGAGGCACATATCAGTGCTTCATTCCTTTGTACGGCTAATTGTCCATTGTATGAATGTGTCTCGGCTGTGTATCTAGTCTTCCACTGATGGACATTTGGGTGGTTTCCACTTTTTGGTGATAATCAATAATCCTAGTATGAAAAGCATATCAAGTCTTTGTGTGGGCATATGTTTTCATTTCTGTTGGGTATATCTTCAGGAGTGGAATTGCTGGGCCATATGATAACCCTATGTTAACCTTGGGAGAAACTTCCAAAATGTTTTCCAAAATGGCTGCCTCATTTCACCATCCCCCCAGCACTGCATGGGGTTCTAGTTTCCCCATGTTTTCACCCACATTTATCTGTCTTCTGAACTATACCCATGCTAACAGGGGTGAAGTGGATGTTGAGAATGTCTTCTGTGCTCATTGCCCTCTTGTATCATTTATTTCTGTATCCTGATGTGTTGTCATCACTAATAATTGAAAGTCCTCAGAATATTTATCCTAAGTTAATTTACACAGGAAGGACATTTACAAGGGTATAAAATGATTTCCTCAGTGAATGTAGTTGTCTCATTTATTTGCAATGTACTGGATGATAGATTTGATTTTCTTATTAGCATACTCTGTATTTTTGAAATAAACCATCTGTCATCATTTTGTATACTTAGCTAGTAATTTTATGTCAAAATTCATAATTCTTCCTGGCCTATTTTAAAAGTTTTGGTATAGTGGATTTAATAGCACACACAATCTTTCATGGCTTTTCTTTTTTTTCATGATTAATGAAATAGATTTGAAAGATGAATACCTAAACTTGAAAAACATGGGAAAAAGTGTCATTGAAAACAATGACCACTTTTGGTGAATGCTTCTAAATATTAAAAAAAAAATTTTTTTTAGTTTCTAATTATTCCCAGTTGAGTTGAGTTGACACCTCCTAGGAGGGCAGAGGCTCCGTTTCCGGATCACATGCTCTGTCATGTGACTGCTCACAGTGGTGCTTCAACCTCGGCACGGGGAGGGTAAATAACTGCACAGCGTAGAAGCAATCAAGGCAGCCCACATAAACTGGAGCTATGCGACTAGCTTAGGAGATTGTCTGGTCCTTCCACAGCAGGCAGAGCTAAGCCTGGATGCCCTGGGCATGGCCCATGAGGACAAAGGGGCTGACTGTGGGGAAACAGGCAGTGGTCAGTGCAGAAGTGTTCACCAGCCACCAGCTGGGGTTAGGGTACTTAGCCAAAAATGGTGTGAAGACAGAGGAGAGGATATAGAATGATACAAAGGTGCTCACTAGAACAAGGATGCTTTGGGTCACTCTGAACTCAGGGGAGGACCTGCGGGGGAGGTTAGTCCTGTGAAGGTGTTGGACCCACTCCCTGTGCCTATGCCGAATAAAGACCATGGAGCTGCTGCTGGCCCAGGTCATGAGGCCCAAACACGAAACATCGTAGGATCATGACAACCTTTTATGTAGTAATCCTGTAATTCTGTTATTACCTACTGCACAACAATATCCCAAATCTCTTTTCCATGTGTTATTTTTGTTACTCCACTTGTCAGTCATACTCCCAAGAAAAATGGTATTTACCAGCATGTTCAGCACCTAGTACAGGAGGG
This sequence comes from Hylobates moloch, assembly GCF_009828535.3. Classification (NCBI taxonomy): domain Eukaryota; kingdom Metazoa; phylum Chordata; class Mammalia; order Primates; family Hylobatidae; genus Hylobates; species Hylobates moloch. The sequence continues at coordinate 47,853,782 of NW_026652297.1, forward strand.
TGAAGGCCCCAATGTATCTGGGAGCTTATAGTTTCAGCTCTGCCCACGTGGAATTTGTGGGGCCGATCATGATGGCCTGGAAGATACTCAGGAATCAGGTGGTGCCCATGCACACACCCCTGCCCACTCTGTGAAAACAGAAAAGAAATTTGCACCCAATGTCACTGAGGAAATGTTTCAGCCCCAAAGTGGCCATTATTTGTGGGACTCCTTTAGAGAGAATGACCAAGGAGTTGGCTACAGTCAGGTGCTGGAGAATCAGATCTGTGGACTTTAATGTGCATCTGGTAAAATAAAGGAAACTGTAATGATAAAGAAGAAGGCAATTGCCCAGGAATCCTATTGTGGCCTGAGATAAGAAGATCATTCCTATTGTCACATCCCTGGAGGCCATTTGCCATTTTTCAATGACTGATCATCCTATTCAGAGTGAGAGGATCCTTCATGAAAACAGGAGGCCTGTTGTATCATGACGACTGAAATCCACTCTTGTGGACCATAGTTTTCAAACTATTAATTTCCTACTAAATTTCATTTTCCTTTTTCTGAGAGTTTTGCTATAAAAATATATATGTGTATATAGATACATGTTCCTAGCATGAGTGTTATAACAGTGTTTTATGTATAACTGTTACAACAATTCTCTGAAATGCTTTATTGTTCCCATTTGACAGGTGAGGCGATCTTGGGCACAGGCAAGCTGAATGACACTCCCAAAGTCACTTCCTTGTAAGAGGCAGTGTCAGAAGCTGCTAGTGTACTTGACCACTATGCTGTCTTAGCAGCAGATATATTTATTTATTTATTTTGAGATGGAGTGGAGTGCAGTGGCACGATCTCGGCTCACCACAACCTCTGCCTCTCAGGTTCAAGTGATTCTCCTGCCTCAGCCTCCTGAGTAGCTGGGATTACAGGTGCGTGCCACCACACCTGGCTAATTTTTGTGTGTTTAGTCGAGACGGGGTTTCACCATGTTGGCCAGGTTGGTCACAAACTCCTGACCTCAGGTGATCTGCCCTCCATGGCCTCCCAAAGTGCTGGGATTACAGGCATGAGCCACTGTGCCCGGCCCAGACATATTTATTTTTTAAAACAATCCACATACTTAAAAAAAATTTTGTATCTCATGAGTTTTTTTTAATATATATATATTTTTTTATTATACTTTAGGGTTTTAGGGTACATGTGCACAATGTGCAGGTTTGTTACATATGTATCCATGTGCCATGTTGATTTCCTGCACCCATTAACTCGTCATTTAGCATTAG
>NW_026652297.1:47855149-47860983 GCF_009828535.3 Hylobates moloch
CAGGTCATGCCTTCTGTGTTATATCTAAAGTCATCTATAAGGCTGGGCGTGGTGGCTCATGCTGTAATCTCAGCATGTTGGGAGGCTGAGGCAGGGGGATCACTTGAAGTGAGGATTCAAGACCAGCCTGACCAATATAGTGAAACCCTGTCTCTACTAAAAATACAAAAAAAAAAAAAATTAGCTGGGCATGGTGGCATGCACCTGTAGTCGCAGCTACTCGGGAGGCTGAGGCAGGAGAATTGCTTGAACCCAGGAGGTCGAGGTTACAGTGAGTCGAGATCATGCCACTGCACTTCAGCCTGGGCAACAAAATGAGACTGTCTCAAAAATAAATAAATAAATATAAAGTCATCTCCAAACCCAAAGTTATCTAGGTTTTCTCTTATGTTATCTTCTAGGAGTTTCATAGTTTTGCATTTTACATTTAGTTCTATGATCCATTTTGAGTTAATTTTTGTGAAGCACATAAAGGCTGTGTATAGATTCATCTTTTTTTTTTCCATGTAGATGCCCAGTTGTTCCAGCACCAACATTGAAAAGACTGTCTTTCTCCATTCCATTGCCTTTGAGCCTTTATCAAATATCAGTTGATTATATTTATGTGGGTCTATTTCTGAGCTTTCTATTGTGTTCCATTGACTTATTTGTCTATTCTGTCACCAATACCACACTGTCTGGCTTACAGTAGCATTGTAGTATGTCTTGAAGGCAGGTTGTGTCAGTCCTCTGACTGTCTTCTCCTTCAATGTGGAAACTGAAAACACAGTAACAAAATATATAATCTACAGAGTTGATTCTGCAGAATATCAATAAATAAAACAAAGAAGGCCAGGCGCGGTGGCTCACTCCTATAATCCCAGCACTTTGAGAGGCCGAGGCAGGCAGATCACCTGAGGTCAGGAGTTTGAGACCAGCGGGGCCCACATGGTGAAACCCCATCTCTACTAAAAATACAAAAATTAGCCAGGCGTAGTGGCAGTCACCTGTAATCCCAGCTACTCGGGAGGCTAAGGCAGGAGAATCGCTCTAACCCAGGAGGCAGAGGTTGTAGCGAGCCGAGATTACAACACTGCACTCCAGCCTTGGGGACAAGAGTGAGACTTCGTCTCAAAAAAAAAAAATGTGGTAGACTGATCACATTAATGGCACTAATTAATAGTCTTCCTCTATCCATGCCCTTTGCCCTGTTACTTTGAAGTCCCTTCCACCTTGATTTTGGTCTTAGCCATGTGACTTGTCAAAGAGACATTTGCATACTTGACCTACACAGAGGCTTGAAGAGTTTCGATCTTTACTGCTCCTCTGTCTTTGACATGAGATCTTATGCAGGCTTGCCATCAGGAGGATGAGTTACCACCTGAAGTAGAACCGAGTCATTTCAACATCAGCTATGCTAGACAGCCACCTACTAGTCAGCCCTCCAGCTGACCACAGACACAAGAGCAAGCCAAGCCGAGATTAGCTGAGTCCAGCCCAGATTTACAGACCCACCTAGCTGACCTACAGATTTGTGAGAAATTCAGCCTGGGCAACATGGCAAAACCCCGTCTACCTACAAAACATACAAAAATTAGCTGTGCATGGTGGCAAACCTGTAGTCCTAGCCACTTGGAAGGCTGAGGTGGGAGGATTGCCTGAGCCCAGGAGGTCAAGGCTACAGTGAGCCATGATTGTGCCACTGCACTCCAGCCTGGGCAGAGACCCTGTCTCAAAAAAAAAAAACAGATTTGTGAGAAATAGTTTTAAGCCATTACATTTTGAGATGGTTTGTCACAGCAGTAGCTGATAACACAAATTTAAGAAAGTATCCCAGAATTTAGAGAAAATAAAGAAACACAGGCTGGGCATGGTGGTGTGCACCTATAGTCTCAGCTACTCAGGAAGCTGAGGCAGGAGGATTGCTTGATCCCAGGAGTTCAAGGCTGCAGTGAGCTATAAATCACTCCACTGCACACCAGCCTGCATGACACAGTGAGTTGCTGTCTCTTAAAAAAAGAAAGAAAAACAGAAAGCAAGAAAGAGAGAAAGAAAGAAAGAAAAACAGAAACGAAGAGAGAAAACATGGATGCAGAGGACAGAGGAAGGAAATCCAACATATAGATAACTAGTATTCCTGAAGAAAACATAAAAATAAATCAAACAGAAGTAATTTTCTTTTTCTTCTTCTTTTTTTTTTTTTTTTTTTGAGACAGAGTCTCACTCTGTCACCCAGGCTGGAGTGCAGTGGCGCGATCTCCGCTCACTGCAACCTCTGCCTCCTGGGTTCATGCCATTCTCCTGCCTCAGCCTCCAGAGTAGCTGGGACTACAGGCACCTGCCACCACACCCTGCTAACTCTTTTTGTATTTTTAGTAGAGACAGGGTTTCACCGTGTTAGCCAGGACGGTCTCCATCTCCTGACCTCATGATCCGCCTGCCTTGGCCTCTGAAAGTGCTGGGATTACAGGAGTGAGCCACCACGCCAGGCCTAAACAGAAGTAATTTTCAAAAGCAAAAAGAAAACAAATCTTGGGCTGAAGTAAAGTTATGTATTCAGATTAAAATTGTTCATCGAATTTAAGACAAATGTTATGTTAAAAGGCTTGTACGTAATATAGTCTAGCAAATTTTGAATTGCAAGAATATTTTCTTCTTTAATCAATTAATACAGCAAATTATGCTATTTTTTTTTTTTTTTTGAGATGGAGTCTTGCTCTGTTGCCCAGGCTGGAGTGCAGTGGTACAATCTCGGCACACTGCAACCTCTGCTTCCCAGGTTCAAGCATTTCTCCTGTCTCAGCCTCCCAAGTAGCTGGGATTACAGGTGCCCATCACCATGCATGGTAAATTTTTCTATTTTTAGTAGAGCCAGGGTTTCACCATGTTGGCTGCTCCTGACCTCAAGTGACCTGCCAGCCTCGGCCTCTGAAAGTGCTGGGATTATAGGTGTGAGCTACCGCGCCTGGCCAATGCTGATTAATTTTTTCATGTTGAGACAGCTTTGCATTCCTGGTATAAACCCCACTTAGTTGTGATATATTATCATTCTTATATATTTCTGGGCTCAATTGGCTAACATATCTTGAGAATTTTGATATTTGATGTTCCTGGGGGGTATTTGTCTGCAGTTTTCTTGTAATATACTTTGGTTTTGGTTTCAGAGAAATATGGCTTTGCAAAATAGATTAGGAAATAGTCCCTCCTTTTCTGTTTTCTGGAAGACTGTATAGAATTGAAACCAACCCAATAGTCCCATAGATAGGTTGTTGTTACTGTTGTTGTTTTGCAAAAACGTAGAAATTCTTTAAGCTCGAAACTTACATTTGTTTTATCTGAAGTTCTTCCTCAGGAAATGACCTTTAGGCCTCTCAAAAAAGTATCAAATAACTAAGATTCACCAGATCACCACATCCAATGAGATGTCAGACCCCTCATCACAATTGCTTCCTTGCTCCTCCCTAGTTCCTGTTTTCTTACACTTCATTACATTTTTTTCCCTGCTGTAGAAACTCCTAGTTTCAGCTTGTCAGGGAGATGGATTTGAGACTGAGCCCCCATCTTCTCAGCTGCAGCACCCGATTAAAGTCTTCTTCCTTCTTCCTTGACAATACTTATCATCTCAGTCATTGGCTTTCTATGCAGCAGGCAGCAGGACCTAGACCAAACCTCAGGTGTTTCCGTAACAGAATTGGTTATTTTTTCCTTAAATAGTTGCTAGAATTTGCCAGTGCAATTGCTGGGGTCTGCAATTTTCTTTGTAATAAAGACTTATTTTTGTTTTGTTTTTTTTAAATTATAAGTTCAATATAATCAATAGAAATATGACTATTAGGCCGGGCACAGTGGCTAATGCCTGTAATCCCAACACTTTGGGAGGCCGAGGCAGGTGGATCACGAGGTCAGGAGATTGAGACCATCCTGGCCAACATGGTGAAACCCCGTCTCTACTAAAAATACAAAAATTAGCCGGGCATGGTGGTGCGCACCTGTAATCCTAGCTACTCAGGAGGCTGAGGCAGGAGAATGGCTTGAACCTGGGAGGTGGAGGTTGCAGTGAGCCGAGATCACGCCACTGCACTCCAGCCTGGGCAACAGAGTGAGACTCCATCTCAAAAAAAAAAAAAAAAAAAAGAAATACGACTATTTTTGTTTATTTTTTCTTGGGTAAATTATTGTTTTTGTCTTTCAAATCATTGTTGATTTTACCTCAGATGTTGAATATATGGGCATAGAACTGTTCATAGTATTCCCTTATTATCCTTTTAATGTCTATAGATTTTGTAATGATTTTGGTAATTTGTGACTTCTCTCTTTGTTTCTTGGTCAGTATGGCTAGGGATTTTTCAAGTTTTAAAAACCTTATCCAAGAAGTAGCTTTGGTTTTTATTGATTTTCATTGTTTTTGTTTCCAATTTTGTTGCTCTTGGCTCTTTATTATTTCTTTCCTCTGCTTGTTTGGCATTTAATTTGCTCTTTTTTTAGTTTCATAGGGCAGAAGATTAGATTATTAATGTGAGGCCTTCCTTCTTTTCTAATAAAAGGATTTAGTACTATAAGTTTCCCCTAAGCCCTGCTTTTGCTGCATTCTACAAATTTGGGTATGTTGAGTTTTTATTTTCATTCAGCTCAAGATATTTTCTAAATACTCTTTAGACTTCGTTCTTGATCCATGGGTTATATGCATTGTTTAATATTTTAAGATTTTCAGGTATCTTTCTATTATTGACTTTTGTTATTGTCACAGAACACATTTTATATGATTTCAATTTTTAAAAATTTGTTAAAGTTTGTTTTATGGCTCAGAATATGACAGATACTGTTGAGATAATAGCTTTCCTTGTTGTTTAAGAAAGGGTAGGTTGAGCTAAGCCCATTGGTGCATGCCTGTACTTTCAGCTACATAGGAGGATTCCTTGAGTTGAAGAGTTTGAGTCCAGCCTGGGCAACATAGGGAGAACCAGTCTCAAAAAAGAAAAAGAAAGGGTAGGTTATTACTTGCAAACCATCTAGCTGATACAGCATTTCATTCCTAACTTTGACTGAAAGCAAGAAACAGGAAAATGGAAGTAGCTCCAAATAAACCAATTACAGCAATAAATGTATAGGCTTTAATCTATTATATTCCTCCTTATAAGTCAGAGGTTTTCAGATTGAGTAACAAACAAGATCAATCTTATTTCTTTATAAGAAGCAGCTTAAAACAAAAAGTTTCAAGATAAAGGATGGGCAAACATATTGGGCAAATACAAACAAAAATACAGTAAAAATTACATTATTATATGAAATAGAATTTGATGTGAAACCATTTAATGAAACCAAGAAGATATGCTCATTATAAATCTTTGTATTGAATGTATAAAGCAAAAACTGACCAGAACTTCACAGGAGTGTGAGTATTTAATAATATCTCTGGCCAGGCACGGTGGTGCACGCTGGTAATCCCAGCACTTTGGGAGGGCACGGTGGGTGGATCACCTGAGGTCAGGAGTTCGCGACCAGCCTGACTAACATGGTGAAACCTGTCTCTACTAAATACAATAAAAATAGCCAGGCATGGTGGCCCATGCTTGTAATCTGAGCTACTTGGGAGGCTGAGACAGGAGAATTGCTTGTACCTGGGAGACAGAGGTCGCAGTGAGCCAAGATCACACCATTGCACTCCAGCCTGGGCAACAAGAGCAAAACTGTCTCAGAAAAAAAAAAAAAAAAAATCCTGTAAATAATTGATAGAGCAATTAAACAAGAACTGTTGAGGAGATACAGCAGGAGCCAGCAGACTATTTCTACAAAGGGCAAGACAACAAATTTCTGTTTTAAATAGAAATTTATATTAAAGAGTTTGCAAACACTGA
>NW_026652297.1:47861083-47873770 GCF_009828535.3 Hylobates moloch
CAGCAGGTTGGAAACAGTCTTTTTGCAGAATTTACAAAATGACATTTGGGAGCCTATTGCCTATGGGAAAAACCTGAATAACCCCAGATAAAAACTAGAAGGAAGTGATCTGTAAAACTGCTTGGTGATTTGTGGATTCATCTCACAGAGTTAAATCCTTCTTTTTATTCAGCAGGGTGGAAACACTCTTTTTGTAGAATCTGCAAAGGGTCATTTGGGAGCCCATTGGAACCTACAGGGAAAAATCAAATAGGCCCAGATAAAAAGTAGAAAGAGGCTATCTGTGAAACTGCTTGGTGATATATGGATTCAGCCCACAGAATTAAACCTTTATTTTGATTTCAGCAGGTTGGAAACACTCTTTTTGTAGATTCTTCAAAGGGATATTTGGGATTCCATTGAAGACTATGGGGAAAAAACGATTGTCCCATATAAAAACTAGAAAGAAGCTATCTGTGATACTGCTTTGTGATGTGTGGATCCATCTCAAAGTATTAAACTTTACTTTTTATTAAGCAAGTTGTAAACACTCTTTTTGTAAAATCTGAGGAGGAAATTTTCAAAACCCATCAAAACCTATGAGGAAAAACTGAATATTTTCAGATAAAAACAAGAAAGAATCTGTGAAACTGCTTGGCAATGAGTGGATTCATCACACAGAGTTAAAACTGTATTGATTATTAGATTGGAAACACTCTTTTTGTAGATTCTGTGAAGGGATTTTTAGGACCCCAATAAGGCTTATGGGGAAAAACCAAATGCCCCAGATAAAAACTAGAAATAAACTATCTATGAAAGTGCCTTGTGATTTCTCATTTCATCTCACAGAGTTATACCTTTATTTTGATTCAGAAGATTGTAAGCACTTTTTTTGTAGAATCTGTGAAAAGGATTTGGGGGACGATTTAGGCCTATGGAGAAAAACCAAATATCTCAAAATAAAAATTGGAAAGAAGTTATCTGTGAAACTGCTTTGTGATTTGTGGATTCATCTCACAGAACTAAAGCTTTCTTTTGATTCAGCAGGTTGGTAACAGACATTTCGTAGGATCTGCGAAGAGATATTTGGGAACCCATTGAGGCCTATGGGGGAAAAACAGAATATCCTCAGATAAAAACTAGAAAGAAGCTCTATGCGAAACTGTTTTGTAATGTGTGGATTTATCCCACAAAGTTAAGCCTTTCTTTTGATTAAGCAGGTTGGAAACACTCCTTTTCGTAGCGTAAGTGAAGTGACATTTTAAAGCCCATTGAATCCTACAAGGAAAAACTGAATATCCCGAGATAAAAAATATAAAGAAGCAATCTGTGAAACAGCTTTGTGATGTTTGGATTCATTAACAGAGTTAAACCTTCCTTTTGATTTAGCAGGTTAGAAACACTCTTTGTAGAATCTGTGAAGAAACATTTGGAAGCCAGTTGAGGCCTATAGTGAAAAACAGAATATCTGCAGATAAACACTAGAAAGAAGCTATATGTGAAACTCCTTGGTGATGTGTGGATTCATCTCACAGAGTTTAAACTTTGCCTTTTTTTTTGAGATGGAGTCTTGCTCTGTCACCAAGGCTGGAGTGCAGTGGCACGATCTCGGCTCACTGCAAGCTCCGCCTCCTGGGTTCACACCATTCTCCTGCCTTAGCCTCTCCAAGTAGCTGGGACTACAGGTTCCCACCACCACGCCTGGCTAATTTTTTGTATTTTTAGTAGAGACAGGGTTTCATCGTGGTCTCGATCTCCTGACCTCGTGATCCACCTGCCTCAGCCTCCCAAAGTGCTGGGATTACAAGTGTGAGCCACCGCACCTGGCCTTAACCTTTCTTTTGATTCACCATGTTGAAAACACTCTTTTTGTAGAATTTGTGAAGGAACATTTGAGAGCCCATTCATGCTTATGGAAAAAAAAAAGAATATCCCCAGATAAAAAACTAGAAGGAAGCTATCTGTGAAATTATTAGGTGATGTGTGGATTCATCTCACAGAGTTAGAACTTTCTTTTGACTCAGCAGTTTGGAAATATTCTTTTTGTAGAATCTGTGAAGGGACACTTTGGAGCCCATTGAGGCCTCTGGGAAAAAATAAAATATCTGCAACTGGATATTTGAGGTCTTTTCATCCAAAGCAGGAAAAGAAAATATCTTCAGATAAAAATTACACAGAAGCATTCTGACAAACTTCTTTGTGATGTGTGCATTCATCTCACACAGTTGAACCTTATGTTCAATTGAGCAGTTTCGAAACACTCTTTTTGTTGCATCTGCTAGTGGACATTTGGAGCACTTTGAGGCCTATGGTGAAAAAGGAAATATCTTCACATAAAAACTAGACAAAAGCATTCTGACAAACTTCTTTATTATGTGGCATTCATTGCCCAGAGTTGAACCTTACTTTTGATTGGGTAGTTTTGAAACACTCTTTTTGTAGAATCTGCAAGTGGACATTTGGGGCACTTTGAGGCCTATGGTGAAAAAGGAAATATCTTCACAGAACAACTACACAGAAGCATTCTGTGAAATTTCTTTGTGATGTGTGCTTTCATTTCACAGAGTTGAGCCCTTCTTTTTATTGTGCAGTTTTGAAACAGTCTTTGTAGAATCTGCAAGTGGATATTTGACATCTTTTCATCCTATAAGGGGAAAGGAAATACGTTAACATAAAAACTACACAGAAGCATTCTGAGAAACTTCTTTGAGATGTGTGCATTCATCTCACAGAATTGAAAATTTCTTTTGATTTAGCAGTTTTGAAACAGTCTTTTTGTGGAATTTGCAAGTGGACTTTTGAGGTCTTTTCATCCGTTGCAGCAAAAGGAAGTATCTTCACATAAAAACTAGATAACAGCACTGACAAACTTCCTTGTTATGTGTGCATTCCTCACACAGAGTTGAAACTTTCTTTTGATTGAGCAGTTTTGAAACACTGTTTTTGTAGAATCTACAATTGGATATTTGGAGAGCTTTGGACTCCAATTGTGGACTATAGTGGAGAAGGAAATATCTTCACATAAAAACTAGACAGAGGCATTCTGAGAAACTTCCTTGTAATCTATGCATTCGTCTCACAGAGTTGAACCTTTCTTTTGATTGAGCAGTTTTAAAACACTCTTTTTATAGAATCTGCATGTGGACATTTGGAGCGCTTTGAGGCCTATGGTGAAAAAGGAAATATCTTCACATAACAAATACACAGAAGCATTCTGCAAAATGTCTTTGTGATGTGTGCTTTCATTTCACGGAGTTGAACCCTTCTTTTGATTGCACAGTTTTGAAACAGTCTTTTTGTACAATCTGCAGGTGGATATTTCAGGTCTTCTCATCCTATATGGGAAAAGGAAATATCTTCACATAAAAATTAGACAGAAGCATTCTGAGCAACTTCTTAGTGATGTGTGCATTCATCTCACAGAGTTGAACCTTCTTTTGATTGAGCTGTTTTGAAACACTCTTTTTGTAGAATCTGCAAGTAGACATTTGGAGCACTTTGAGGCCTATGGTGAAAAAGGAAATATCTTCACATAAAAACTACACAGAAGCATTCTGTGAAATTACTTTGTGAAGTGTGCATTCATCTCAGAGTTGAACCTTGGTTTTGATTCAGTAGTTTTGAAACACTCTTTTGGTAGAATCAGCTAGTGGACATTTGGAGTGCTTTGAGGCCTATGGTGAAAAAGGAAATATCTTCAAATAAAAACTAGAAAGAAGCATTCTGGCAAACTTCCTTGTATCTGTGCATTCATCACACAGAGTTAAACCTTTCTTTTGATTGAGCAGTTTTGAAACACTCTTTTTGTAGAATGTGCAGTGGGATATTTGGAGAGCTATGCGGCCTATATTGGAAAAGGATATATCTTCACATAAAAACTAGACAAAAGCATTCTGAGAAACTTCTTTGTGATCCGTGCATTCATCACACAGAGTTGAACATTACTTTTGATTGAGCAGTTTTGAAACAGTCTTTTTTAGGTTCTGCAAGTGGATAATTGCAGGCTCTTCATCCAATGCGGGAAAAGGAACTATCTTCACATTACAACTAGACAGAAGCATTCTGAGGAACTTCTTAGTGATGTGTGCATGCAACTCACAGAGTTAAACATCTCTTTTCATTGAGCAGTTTTGAAACATGCTATTTGAAGAATCTGCAAGCAGGCATTTGGAGTGCTTTGAGGGCTATGATGAAAAAGGAAATATCTTCACATTAAAACCACACAGAATCATTCTGTGAAATTTATTTGTGATCTGTGGATTCATCTCACGGAGTCGAGGCTCTCTTTTGCTTGAGCAGATTTGAAACAGTCTTTTTCTAGAATCTTCATGTGGATATTTGAGATCTTTTCATCCAATGCGGGAAAAGGAAATATCTTCAAATAAAAACTAGACAGAAGTGGCCGGGCACGGTGGCTCACGCTTGTAATCCCAGCACTTTGGGAGGCTGAGGCGGGCAGATCACGAGGTCAGGAGATCGAGACCATGGTGAAACCCCGTCTCTACTAAAAATACAAAAAATTAGCCGGGCGTGGTGGCGGGCGCCTGTAGTCCCAGCTACTCAGAGAGGCTGAGGCAGGAGAATGGCGTGAACCCGGGAGGTGGAGCTTGCAGTGAGCGGAGATCGTGCCACCACACTCCAGCCTGGGTGAAAGAGCGAGACTCCTTCTCAAAAAAAAAAAAAAAACTAGACAGAAGCATTCTGAGCAACTTCTTAGTGATGTGTGCATTCACCTCACAGAGTTGAACATTTCTTTTGATTGAGCAGTTTTGAAACACTCTGGTGAGGATTCTACAAGTTGACATTTGGAGGGCTTTGAGGCTTATTGTGAAAAAGGAAATATCACATAAAAACTACATAGAAGCATTTTGTAAAATTTCTTTGTGATGTGTGCATTCATCTCAGAGAGTTCAAGCTTTCTTTTGGTTGAGCAGATTTGAAACAGTCTTTTTATAGAATCTGCAAATGGATATTTGAGATCTTTTAGTTGAATGCAGAAAAAGGAAATATCTTCACATAAAAACTAGAGAGAAGCATTCTGAGCAACTGCTTAGTGATGTGTGCATTCAACTCACAGAGTTGAACCTTTCTTTTGATCGAGCAGTTTTGAAATACTCTATTTGAAGAATCTGCAAGTGGACATTTGGAGTGCTGTGAGGCCTATGGTGAAAAAGGAAATATCTTCACATAAAAACTACAGAGAAGCATTCTGCGAAATTTCTTTGTGATGTGTGCATTCAACTCTGAGAGTTGAAGCTTTCTTTTGGTTGAGCAGATTTGAAATAGTCTTTTCATACAATCTGCAAGTGGATATTTGAGATCTTTTCCTCCAATACCAGAAAAGGAAATATCTTCCCTTAAAAACTAGACAGAAGCATTCTGAGCAACTTCTTAGTGATGTGTGCATTCAACTCACAGACTTGAACCTTTGTTTTGATTGAGCAGTTTTGAAACACTCTTTGTGAAGAATCTGCAAGTGGGCATTTGGAGTCCTTTGAGGCCTATGATGAAAAAGGAAATATCTTCACATAAAAACTACACAGAAGCATTCTGCGAAATTTCTTTGTGATGTGTGCATTCACCTCACAGAGTTGAAGCTTTCTTTTGGTTGAGCAGATTTGAAACAGTCTTTTTGTAGAATCTGCAAGTGTGTATTTAAGATCTTTTCGTCCAATGTGGTAAAAGGAAATATCTTCACATGAAAACTAGACAGAAGCATTCTGAGCAACTTCTTAGTGATGTGTGCATTCATTTCACAGAGTTGAAGCTTTTTTTTTGGTTGAGCAGATTTCTGTCTTTTTGTAGAATTTACAAGTGGACATTTGAGATCTTTTCGTCCAATGCGCAAAAAGGAAATATCTTCACTTAAAAACTAGACAGAAGCATTCTGAGCAACTTCTTAGTGACGTGTGAATTCAACTCACAGAGTTGAACATTTCCTTTGAGCAGTTTTGACACACTCTGGTGAAGATTCTGCAAGTGGACATTTGGAGGGCTTTGAGGCTTATTGTGAAAAAGGAAATATCTTCACATAAAAACTACATAGAAACATTCTGCAAAATTTCTTTGTGATGTGTGCATTCATCTCAGAGAGTTGAAGCTTTCTTTTGGTTGAGCAGATTTGAAATAATCTTTTTGTAGAATCTGCAAATGGATATTTGAAATCTTTTCATCCAATGAGGAAAAGGAAATATCTTCATATAAAACTAGAGAGAAGCATTCTGAGCAACTTCTTACTGACGTGTGCATTCAACTGACAGAGTTGAATATTTCTTTTGATTGAGTAGTTTTCAAACACGCTGTTTGAAGAATCTGCAAGTTTGCATTTGAGTGATTTGGGGGCTATGATGAAAAGGATATATCTTCACATAAAAACTACACAGAATCATTCTGTGAAATTTTTTTGTGATGTGTGCATTCATCTCAAGAGTTGAAGCTCTCTTTCGGTTCAGCAGATTTTAAAAAGTCTTTTTGTAGAATCTGCATGTGGATATTTGAGATCTTTTCATCCAATGCGGGAAAAGGAAATATCTTCAGATGAAAACTAGACAGAAGCATTCTGAGCAACTTCTTAGTGATGCACGCATTCATCTGACACAGATGAATCTTTCTTTTGATCGAGCAGTTTTGAAACACTCAAGAATCTGCAAGTGGACATTTGGAGTGCTTTGAGGTCTATGCTGTAAAAGGAAATATCTTCACATGAAAACTACACAGAAGAATTCTGTGAAATTTTTTGTGAAGTGTGCATTCATCTCACAGAGATGAAGCTTTCTTTTGGTTGAGCACATTTGAAAGAGTCTTTTTGAAGAATCTGTAAGTGGATATTTGAGATCTTTTCATCCAATCCAGGAAAAGGAAATATGTTCACATAAAAATTAGACAGAAGCATTCTGAGCAATTTCTTAGTGATGTGTGCACTCATCTCACAGAGTTGAAGCTTTCTTTTTTTGGTTGAGCAGATTTGAAACTGTCTTTTTGTAGAATCTGCAAGTGGATATTTGAGAACTTTTCATCCAATGTGGGAAAAGGAAATATCTTCACTTAAAACTAGACAGAAGCATTCTGTGTAACTTAGTGACGTGTGCATTCAACTCACAGAGTTGAACATTTCTTTTGATTGAGTAGTTTTGAAACACTCTGGTGAAGATTCTGCAAGTGGACATTTGGAGGGCTTTGAGGTTTATGGTGAAAAAGGAATTAACTTCACATAAAAACTACACAGAAGCATTCTGAAAAATTTCTTAGTGATGTGTGCATTCATCTCACAGAGTTGAGGCTCTCTTTTGCTTGAGCAGATTTGAAAGAGTCTTTTTGAAGAATCTGGAAGTGGATATTTGAGATCTTTTCATCCAATGTGGGAAAAGGAATATCTTCTCATAAAAACTAGACAGAAGCATTCTGAGCAACTTCTTAGTGATGTGTGCATTCAACTGACAGAGTTGAACCTTTCTTTTGATCAAGCAGTTTTGAAATACTCTGTTTGAAGAATCTGCAAGTGGACATTTGGAGTGCTTTGAGGCCTATGGTGAAAAAGGAAATATCTTCATATAAAAACTACACAGAAGAATTCTGTGAAATTTCTTTGTGATGTGTGCTTTCATCTCATGGAGATGAAGCTTTTGTTTTTGATTGAGCAGATTTGAAGCAGTCTTTTTGTAGAATCTGCAAGTGGATATTTGCAATCTTTTCATCCAATGCGGGAAAAGGAAATATCTTCAGATAAAAACTAGACAGAAGCATTCTGAGCAACTTGTTAGGGATATGTGCATTCAACTCACAGAGTTGAAGCTTTCTTTTGGTTGAGCAGATTTGAAACAGTCTTTTTGTAGAATCTGCAAGTGGATTTTTGAGATCTTTTTGTACAAGACTGGAAAAGGAAATATCTTCACTTAAAAACTAGACAGAAGCATTCTTTGTAACTTCTTAGTGACATGTCCATTCAACTCACAGAGTTGAACATTTCTTTTGATTGAGCAGTTTTCAAACACTTTGGTGAAGATTCTGCAAATGGACATTTGGAGGGCTTTGAGGCTTATGGTGAAAAGGAAATAACTTCACATAAAAACTACACAGAAGTATTGCAAAATTTCTTTTTGATGTGTGCATTCATCTCAGAGAGTTGAAGCTTTCTTTTAGTTGAGCAGGTTTGAAACAGTCGTTTTGTAGAATCTGCGTGTGGATATTTGTGATCTTTTCGTCCAATGTGGGAAAAGGAAATATCTTCACATAAAACCTAGAGAGAAGCATTCTGAGCAAGTTCTTAGTGATGTGTGCATTCAACGCACAGAGTTGGACATTTCATTCAGCAGTTTCGAAACGTGGTGTTTGAAGAATCTGCAAGTGGGCATTTCTAGTGCTTTGAGGGCTATGAAGAAAAAGGAAATATCTTCACATAAAAACTACACAGAATCACTCGGCAAAATTTATTGTGATGTGTGCATTCATCTCACAGAGTTGAGGCTCTCTTTTGCTTGAGCAGATTTGAAACAGTCTTTTTGTAGTATCTGCATGTGGATATTAGAGATGCTTTCGTCCAATGCGGAAAAATGAAATGTCTTCACATAAAAACAAGACAGAAGCATTCAGAGCAAATTCCTATTGATGTGTGTATTCAACTCACAAGAGTTGAACATTTATTTTGATCGAGCAGTTTTGAAACACGCTTTGAAGAATCAGCAAGTGGACAATTTGAGTACTTTGAGGCCTATGGTGAAAAAGGAAATATCTTCACATAAAAACAAAACAGAAGCATTCTGAGAAATTTCCTTCTGATGTGTGCATTCATCTCACAGAATTGAACCTTATTTTTTGATTGAGCAGATTTGAAACAGTTTTTTTGTAGAATCTGCAAGTGGATATTTGAGATCTTTTCATGTTTGCGGGAAAGGGAAATATCTTCACATAAAAACAAAACAGAAGCATTCTGAGCAACGTCTCAGTGATGTGTGCGTTCAACTCACAGATTTGAACTTTTCTTTTGATTGAGCAGTTTTGAAACACTCTGTAAAGTATCTGCAAGTGGACATTTGGAGTGCTTTGGGTCCTTTTGTGAAAAAGGAAATATATTCACAGAAAAACTACACAGAAGCATTCTGCGAAATTTCTTTTTGATGTGTGCATTCATCTCATAGAGTTGAAGATTCCTTTGGGTTGAGCATATTTCAAAGAGTCTTTTTGTAGGATCTACAAGTGGATATTTGAGATCATTTTGTCCAATGTGGGAAAAGGAAACATCATCACATAAATACTAGACAGAAGCATTCTGAGCAACTTCTTAGTGATGTGTGCATTCAACTCACAGAGTTGAACCTGTCTTTTGATTAAGCAACTTTGAAACACTGTTTGAAGAATCTACAAGTGGATATTTGGAGTGCTTTGAGGCACATGGTGAAAAAGGAAATATCTTCACATAAAAACTACACAGAAGGCCAGGCGCAGTGGCTCACGCTTGTAATCCCAGCACTTTGGGAGGCTGAGGCAGACAGATCACGAGGTCAGGAGATCGAGAGATGGTGAAACCCCATCTCTACTAAAAAAAAAATACAAAATATTAGCCAGGTGTGGTGGTGGATGCCTGTAGTCCCAGCTACTCAGAGAGGCTGAGGCAGGAGAATGGCGTGAACCCGGGAGGCGGAGCTTGCAGTGAGCCGAGATAGCGCCACTGCACTCCAGCCTGGGCAACAGAGCGAGAATCCGTCTCAAAAAAAAAAAAAAAAACTACACAGAAGCATTCTGCGAAATATCTTTGGATATGTGAATTCGTCTCACAGAGTTGAAGCTTTCTTTTGCTTGAGCAGATTTTAGACCGTCTTTTTGTAGAATCTGCAAGTGGATATTTGAGTTCATCCAATGCGAGAAAAGGATATATCTTCACATAAAAACTAGACAGAAGCATTATGAGCAACTTCTTAGTGATGTGTGCACTCAACTCACAGAATTGAACCTGTCTTTTGATTGAGCAGTTTTTAAACATGCTGTTTGAAGAATCTGCAAGTGAACATTTGGAGTGCTTTGAGGGCTATGACGAAAAAGGAAATATCTTCACATAAAAACTACAGGGAAGCATTCTGCA
This sequence comes from Hylobates moloch, assembly GCF_009828535.3. NCBI lineage: Eukaryota > Metazoa > Chordata > Mammalia > Primates > Hylobatidae > Hylobates > Hylobates moloch. Next base: position 47,871,138 of record NW_026652297.1, read on the forward strand.
AAATTTCTTTGTGATGTATTCAGTCATCTCACAGAGTTGAAGCTCTTTTGGTATAGCAAATCTGACACAGTCTTTTTGTAGTATCTGCATGTGGATATTAGAGATGCTTTCGTCCAATGCAGGAAAAGGAATTATCTTCACATAAAAACTAGAGAAAAGAATTCTGAGCAAATTCTTAGTAATGTGTGCATTGAATTCACAGAGTTGAAACTTTCTTTTGATTGAGCAGTTTTGAAACACGCTTTGAAGAATCTGCAAGTGGACATTTGTTGTACTTTGAGGCCTATGTTGAAAAAGGAAATATCCTCACATAAAAACTAAACAGAAGCATTCTCAGAAATTTCTTTCTGATGTGTGCATTCATCTCACAGAGTTGAAAGTTTTTTTTGATTGAGCAGATTTGAAACACTCTTTTTGTAGAATCTGCAAGTGGATATTTGAGATCTTTTCATCCAATGCAGAAAAAGGAAGTGTCTTCACATAAAAACTAGACAGAAGCATTTTGAGCAACTTCCTAATGATGTGTGCACTCAACTGACAGAGTTGAACCTGTCTTTTGATTAGGCAACTTTGAAATACTCTGTTTGAAGAATCTACAAGTGGACATTTGGAGTGCTTTGACACATATGGTGAAAAAGGATATATCTTCACATAAAAACTACACAGAAGCATTCTGCGAAATTCCTTTGTGATGTGTGCATTCATCTCACCGAATTGAAGCTTTCCATTCATTGAGCAGATTTGAAGGAGTATTTTTGTGGAATCTGCAAGTGAATATTTGAGATCTTTTCGTCCAATGCAGGAAAAGGAAATAGCTTCACATAAAAACTAGATGGAAGCATTCTGAGGAATTTCTTACTGATGTGTGCATTCAACTCACAGAGTTGAACCTTTCTTTTGATTGAGCAGTTTTGAACACTTTGAAGAATCTGCAAGTGGACATTTGGAGTGCTTTGAGGCCTATTGTGAAAAAGGGAATATATCCTCATAAAATCTACACAGAAGAATTCTGCAAAATTTCTTTGGACGTGTGCATTTGTCTCACAGTGTTGAAGTTCTCTTTTGTTTGAGCAGATTTTAGACCGTCTTTTTGTAGAATCTGCAAGTGGATATTTGAGATCTTTTCGTCCAATGCGAGAAAAGTAAATATCTTCACATAAAAACCAGACAGAAGCATTCTGAGCAATTTCTTAGTGATGTGTGCATTCAACTCACAGACTTGAACGTGTCTTCATTGAGCAGTTTTGAAACACGCTGTTTGAAGAATCTGCAAGTGGACATTTGGAGTGCTTTGAGGGCTATGATGACAAAGGAAATATCTTCACATAAAAACTCCACAGAAGCATTCTGAAAAATTTCTTTGTGATGTGTTCAGTCATCTCACAGAGTTGAAGCTCTCTTTTGGTAGAGCAAATTTGACACAGTCTTTCTGTAATATCTGTATGTGAATATTAGAGATACTTTCGTCCAATGCGGGAAGAGGAAATATCTTCACATAAAAACTAGAGAGAAGCATTCTGAGCAAATTCTTAGTGATCTGTGCATTCAACTCACAGAGTTGAACCTTTCTTTTGATCGAGCAGTTTTGAAACATGCTTTGAAGAATCTGCAAGTGGACATTTGGAGTACTTTGAGGCCTATGGTGAAAAAGGAATTATCTTCACATAAAAACTAAACAGAAGAATTCTGAGAAATTTCTTTCTGATGTGTGCATTCACCACACAGATTTCCACCTTTTTTTGGTTGAGCAGATTTGAGACAGTCTTTTTGTAGAATCTGCAAGTGGATATTTGAGATCTTTTTGTCCAACGAGGGAAAAGGAAATATCTCCTCATAAAAACTAGATGGAAGCATTCTGAGCAACTTCTTAGTGATGTGTGAATTCAACTCACAGAGTTGAACTTATCTTTTGATTGAGCAGTTTTGAAACACTCTTCGTAAAGAATCTGCAAGTGGACAACTGGAGTGTTTGAGTCCTATGGTGAAAAAGGAAATATCTTCCATAAAAACTACCCAGAAGCATTCTGCAAAATTTCTTTCTGAAGTGTGAATTCATCTCACACAGTTGAAGGTTTCTTTTGGTTGAGCATATTTCATACTGTCTTTTTGAAGAATCTACAAGTGGATATTTGAGACCTTTTTGTGCATTGCAGGAAAAGGAAATATCTTCACATAAAAACTAGACAGAAGCATTCTGAGTAACTTCTTAGTGATGTGTGCATTCAACTCACAGGGTTGAACATTTCTTTTGAGTGAGCAGTTTTGAAACACTCTGGTGAAGAATCTGCAAGTGGACATATGGAGGGCTTTGAGGCTTATGGTGAAAAAGGAAATATCTTCACATAAAAACTACACAGAGGCCGGGCGCGGTGGCTCACGCTTGTAATCCCAGCACTTTGGGAGGCCGAGACGGGTGGATCACGAGGTCAGGAGATCGAGACCACGGTGAAACCCCGTCTCTACTAAAAATACAAAAAATTAGCCGGGCGTGGTGGCGGGCGCCTGTAGTCCCAGCTACTCGGAGAGGCTGAGGCAGGAGAATGGCGTGAACCTGGGAGGCGGAGCTTGCAGTGAGCCGAGATTGCACCACTGCACTCCAGCCTGGGCGACAGAGCGAGACTCCGTCTCAAAAA
>NW_026652297.1:47873870-47878997 GCF_009828535.3 Hylobates moloch
TACAATCTGCAAGTGGATATTTGAGATCTTTTCATTTAATGTGGGAAAAGGAAATATCTTCACTTAAAAAACTAGACAGAAGCATTCTGAGCAACTTCTTAGTGATGTGTGCATTCAACTCACAGAGTTGAACCTTTCTTTTAATTGAGCAGTTTTGAAACACTCTGAGTAATCTGCAAGTAGACATTTTGTGTGCTTTGTGGCCTATGTTGAAAAAGGAAATATCTTCACATAAAAACTACACAGAAGCATTCTGCAGAATTCCTTTATTCCTTTGTGATGTGTGCATTCATCTCACAGAGTGCAAGGTTTCTTTTGGTTGGGCAGATTTGAAACAGTCTTTTGTACAATCTGCAAGTGGATATTTGAGATCTTTTCATCCAATGCGGGAAAAGGAAATATTTCTCATTAAAATTAGGCAGAAGAATCCGAGCAGCTTCTTAATGATGTGTGCATTCAAGTAAGAGAGTTGAACATTTTTTTTGACCGAACAGTTTTGAAACACTCTGTCTGAAGAATCTGCAAGTGGACATTTGGACTGCTTTGAGGCCTATGGTGAAAAAGGAAATATCTTCACATAAAAACTACACAGAATCATTCTGCGAAATTTATTCATGATATGTGCATTCATCTCACAGAGTTGAAACTCTCTTTTGGTTGAGCAGATTTGAAAAAGTCTTTTTGCAGAATCTGCAAGTGGATATTTGAGATCTTTTCATACAATGCGGAAAAAGAAAATATCTTCACATAAAAACTAGACAGAAGCATTCTGAGCAACTTCTTAGTGACGTGTGCATTCAACTGACAGAGGTGAAGCTTTCTTTTGGTAGAGCAGATTTGAAAGAGGCTTTTTGTATAATCTGCAACTGGATATTTGCGTTATTTTTGTCCATTGTGGGAAAGGGAGATATCTTCACTTAAAAACTAGACAGAAACATTCTGAGCAACTTCTTAGTGATGTGTGCATTCAACTCACAGAGTTGAGACTTTATTTTCAGTGAGCAGTTTTGAAACTCTCTGTTTGAAGTATCTGCAAGTGGACATATGGATTGCTCTGAGGCCTATGGTGAAAAAAGAAATATCTTCACATGAAAACTACAGAGAAGCATTCTGTGAAATTACTTTGTGATATTTGCATTCATCTCACAGAGTTGACGCTTCCTTTTGGTTGGGCAGATTTGAAACAGTCTTTTTGTAGAATCTGCAAGTCGATATTTGAGACCTTTTCATCAAATGTGGGAAAAGGAAATATCTTCTCATTAAAACTAGGCAGAAGCATCCTGAGCAGCTTCTTAATGATGTGTGCATTCAAGTAACAGAGTTGAACCTTTCTTTTGATTGAACAGTTTTGAAACACTCTGTTTGAAGGATCTGCAAGTGCACATATGGAGTGCTTTGAGTCCTATGATGAAAAAGGAAATATCTTCACATAAAACCTACACAGAATCTTTCTGCAAAATTTCTTTGTGATATGTGCATTCATCTCTGAGTTTTAAAGCTTTCATTTGGTTGAGCAGATTTGAAACAGTCTTTTTGTAGAATCTGCAAGTGGATATTTGAGATCTTTTCATGCAATGAGGGTAAAGGAAATATCTTCACATAAAAACTAGACAGAGGCATTCTGTGCAACTTCTTTGTGATGTGTGCATTCAACTCACAGAGTTGATCATTTCTTTTGATTGAGCCGTTTTGAAATACTCTTTACGAAGAATCTGCAAGTGGACATTTGGAGTGCTTTGAGGCCTAAGGTGAAAAAGGAAATATCTTCACATAAAAACTTCACAGAAGCATTCTGAGAAATTTCTTTCTGATGTGTGCATTCATCTCACACAGTTGAACTATTTTTTTTGTTAAGCAGATTTGAAACAGTCTTTTTGTAGAATCTGCAGGTGGATATTTGAGGTCTTTTCATGCAATGTGGGAAAAGGAAATACCTTCACATAAAAACTAGACAGAAGCATTCTGAGCAACTTCTTAGTGATGTGTGCATTCAACTCACAGAGTTGAACATTTCTTTTGAGTGAGCAGTTTGGAAACACTCTGGTGAAAAGTCTGCAAGTGGACATATGGAGGGCTTTGAGGCTTATGCTGAAAAAGGAAATATCTTCACATAAAAACTACACACAAGTATTCTGCAAAATTTCTTTGTGATGTGTGCATTCATCTCACAGAGTTGAAGCTTTCTTTTGGTTGGGCAGATTTGAAACAGTCTTTTTGTACAATCTGCAAGTGGATATTTGAGATCTTTTCGTCCAATGTGGGAAAAGGAAATACCTTCACTTAAAAACTAGACAGAAGCATTCTGAGCAACTCCTTAATGATGTGTGCATTCAACTCACAGAGTTGAAACTTTCTTTTAATTGAGCAGTTTTGAAACACTCTGTTTGAATAATCTGCAAGTAGACATTTTGTGTGCTTTGTGGCCTATGGTGAAAAAGGAAATATCTTCACATAAAAACTACACAGAAGCATTCTGCCAAATTTCTGTGTGATGTGTGCATTCGTCTCACAGAGTTGAAGATTTCTTTTGGTTGAGCAGATTTGAAACAGTATTTTGTAGGATCTGCAACTGGATATTTGAGATCTTCTCATGCAATGCGGGAAAGGGAAATGTTTTCACATAAAAACGAGACCGAAGCATTCTGAGCAACTTCCTAGTGATGTGTGCATTCAACTCACAGAGTTGAACCTTTCTTTTGATCGAGCAGTTTTGAAACACACTTTGAAGATTCTGTAAGTGGACATTTGGAGTACTTTGCGGCCTATGGTGAAAAAGGAAATATCTTCACATAAAAACTAAATAGAAGCATTCTGTGAAATTTCTTTTCGATGTGTGCATTCATCTCATGGATTTGAAGATTCCTTTGGGTTGAGCACATTTCAAACAGCCTTTTTGTAGGATCTGCAAGTGGATATTTGAGATCATTTCTTCCAATGTGGGCAAAGGAAATATCTTCACATAAAAACTACACAGAAGAATTTTGAGCAACATCTTAGTGATGTGTGCATTCAACTCACAGAGTTGAACCTGTCTTTGGATTAAGCAACTTTGAAACACTCTGTTTGAAGAATCTACAAGTGGTCATTTGGAGTGCTTTGAGGCATATGGTGGAACGGGAAATATCTTCACATAAAAACTACACAGAAGCATTCTGCAAAGTTTCTTTGTGATGTGTGCATTCATCTCACAGAGTTGAAGCTTGCCTTTCATTGAGCAGATTTGAAGGAGTCTTTTTGTGGAATCTGCCAGTGGATATTTTAGAACTTTTCTTCCAATGCAGGAAAAGGAAATAGCTTCACATAAAAACTAGATGGAAGCATTCTGAGGAATTTCTTCCTGATGTGTGCATTCAACTCACAGAGTTGAACCTTTCTTTTCATTGAGCAGTTTTGAAACACTTTGAAGAATCTGCAAGTGGACATTTGGAGAGCTTTGAGTCCTGTGGTGAAAAAGGGAATATCTTCTCATAAAAACGACCCAGTGGCATTCTCCGAAATTTCTTTGTGATGTGTGCATTCATCTCACAGAGTTGAAGATTTCCTTTGGTCGAGCAGATTTGAAGCAGTCCTTTTGTAGAATCTGCAAGTGGATATTCGAGACCTTTTCATGCAATGCGGTAAAAGGAAATATCTTCACATAAAAACTAGACAGAAGCATTCTGGGCAACTTCTTAGTGAGGTGTGCATTCACCTCACAGAGTTGAACATTTCTATTGACTGAGCAGTTTTGAAACACTCTGGTGAAGAATCTGCAAGTGGACATATGGAGGGCTTTAAGGCTTATGGTGAAAAAAGAAATATCTTCACATAAAAACTACACAGAAGCATTTTGCAAAATTTCTTATGATGTGTGCATTCGTGTCACAGAGTTGAAGCTTTCCTTTGGTTGGGCAGATTTGAAACAGTCTTTTTGTACAGTCTGCAAGTGGATATTTGAGATCTTTTTGTCCAATGTGGGAAAAGGAAATATCTTCACTTAAAAACTAGACAGAAGCATTTTGAGTAACTTCTTAGTGATGTGTGCATTCGACTCACAGAGTTGAACCTTTCTTTTCATTGAGCAGTTTTGAAACATTCTGTTTGAATAATCTGCAAGCAGACATTTGGTGTGCTTTGAGGCCTATGGTGAAAAAGGAAATATCTTCATATAAAAACTACACAGAAGAATTCTGCCAAATTTCTATGTAATGTGTCATTCATCTCACAGAGTTGAAGCTTTCTTTTGGTTGAGCAGATTTGAAATGGTATTTTGTAGAATCTGCAAGTGGATATTTGAGATCTTTTTGTCCAATGAGGGAAAAGGAATTATCTTCACATAAAAACTAGACGGAAGCATTCTGAGCAACTTCCTAGTGATGTGTGCATTAAACTCACAGTGTTGAACCTTTCTTTTCATTGAGCAGTTTTGAAAATCTCTGTTTGAATAATCTGCAGGTGGACATTTGGAGTGCTTTGAAGTCTATGGTGAAAAAGGAAATGTCTTCCCACAAAAACTACACAGAAATATTCTGTGGAATTTCTTTGTGATGTGTGCTTTCATCTCACAGAGTTGGAGAGTCCTTTGGTTTCAGCATATTACAAACAGTCTTTTTGTACGATCTGCAAGTGGATATTTGAGATCATTTCGTCCTATGCAGGAAAAGGAAATAGCTTCACATAAAAACTAGATGGAAGCATTCTGAGGAATTTCTCACTGATGTGTGCATTCAACTCACAGAGGTGAACCTCTCTTTTGATTGAGCAGTTTTGAAACACTCTGTTTGAATAATCTGCAAGTAGACATTTTGTGTGCTTTGTGGCCTATGGTGAAAAATGAAATATCTTCACATAGAAACTACACAGAAGCATTCTGCAAAATTTCTTTGTGATGTGTTCAGTCATCTCACAGAGTTGTAGCTCTCTTTTGGTAGAGCAAATTTGAAACAGTCTTTTTGTAGTATCTGCATTTGGATATTAGAGATCCTTTCGTCCAATGCGGGAAAAGGAAATATCTTCACATAAAAACTAGAGAGAGGCATTCTGAGCAACTTCTTTGTGATGTGTGCATTCAACTAACAGAGTTGAACCTTTCTTTTGATCAAGCAGTTTTGAAACATGCTTTGAAGAATCTGCAAGTGGACATTTGGA
>NW_026652297.1:47883997-47910713 GCF_009828535.3 Hylobates moloch
TTTCTTAATCCTGAGTTCTAGTTTGATTGCACTGTGGTCTGAGAGACAGTTTGTTATAATTTCTGTTCTTTTACATTTGCTGAGGAGAGCTTTACTTCCAACTATGTGGTCAATTTTGGAATAGGTGTGGTGTGGTGCTGAAAAAAATGTATATTCTGTTGACTTGGGGTGGAGAGTTCTGTAGATGTCTATTAGGTCTGCTTGGTGCAGAGCTGAGTTCAATTCCTGGATATCCTTGTTAACTTTCTGTCTCGTTGATCTGTCTAATGCTGACAGTGGGGTGTTAAAATCTCCCATTATTATTGTGTGGGAGTTTAAGTCCCTTTGTAGGTCACTGAGGACTTGCTTTATGAATCTGGGTGCTCCTGTGTTGGGTGCATATATATTTAGGATAGTTAGCTCTTCTTGTTGAATTGATCCCTTTACCATTATGTAATGGCCTTCTTTGTCTCTTTTGATCTTTGTTGGTTTAAAGTCTATTTTATCAGAGACTAGGATTGCAACCCCTGCCTTTTTTTGTTTTCCAGTTGCTTGATAGATCTTCCTCCATCCCTTTATTTTGAGTCTATGTGTGTCTCTGCACGTGAGATGGGTTTCCTGAATACAGCACACTGATGGGTCCTGACTCATCCAGTTTGCCAGTCTGTGTCTTTTGATTGGAGCATTTAGCCCACTTACATTTAACGTTAATATTGTTATGTGTGAATCTGATCCTGTCATTATGATGTTAGTTGGTTATTTTGCTCGTTAGTTGCTATAGTTTCTTCCTAGCCTCGACGGTCTTTACAATTTGGCATGTTTTTGCAGTGGCTGGTACCGGTTGTTCCTTTCCATGTTTAGTGCTTCCTTCAGGAGCTCTTTTAGGGCAGGCCTGGTGGTGACAAAATCACTCAGCGTTTGCTTGTCTGTAAAGTATTTTATTTCTCCTTCACTTATGAAGCTTAGTTTGGCGGGATAGGAAATTCTGGGTTGAAAATTCTTTTCTTTAAGAATGTTGAATATCGGCCCCCACTCTCTTCTGGCTTGTAGAGTTTCTGCTGAGAGATCAGCTGTTAGTCTGATGGGCTTCCCTTTGTGGGTAACCCGACCCTTCTCTCTGGCCGCCCTTAACATTTTTTCCTTCATTTCAACTTTGGTGAATCTGACAATTATGTGTCTTGGAGTTGCCCTTCTCGAGGAGTATCTTTGTGGCGTTCTCTGTATTTCCTGAATCTGAATGCTGGCCTGCCTTGCTAGATTGGGGAAGTTCTCCTGGATAATATCTTGCAGAGTGTTTTCCAACTTGGTTCCATTCTCCCCATCATTTTCAGGTACACCAATCAGACGTAGGTTTGGTCTTTTCACATAGTCCCAAATTTCTCGGAGGCTTTGTTCATTTCTTTTTATTCTTTTTTCTCTAAACTTCCCTTCTCTCTTCATTTCATTCATTTCATCTTCCATCAGTGATACCCTTTCTTCCAGTTGATCGCATCTGCTACTGAGGCTTCTGCAATCTTCGCGTAGTTCTCGAAACTTGGCTTTCAGCTCCATCAGCTCCTTTAAGCCCTTCTCTCCATTGGTTATTCTAGTTATCCATTCTTCTAATTTTTTTTCAAAGTTTTTAACTTCTTTGCTATTGTTTTGAATTTCCTCTTGTAGCTCAGAGTAGTTTGATCGTCTGAAGCCTTCTTCTCTCAACTCATCAAAGTCATCCTCCATCCAGCTTTGTTCCGTTGCTGGTGAGGAACTGCGTTCCTTTGGAGGAGGAGGGGTGCTCTGTTTTTTAGAGTTTCCAGTTTTTTTGCTCTGTTTTTTCCCCATCTTTGTGGTTTTATCTACTTTTTGTCTTTGATGATGGTGATATACAGATGGGTTTTTGGTGTGGATGTCCTTTCTGTTTGTTAGTTTTCCTTCTACCAGACAGGACCCTCAGCTGCAGGTCTGTTGGAGTTTACTAGAGGTGCACTCCAGACCCTGTTTGGCTGGGTGTCAGCAGAGGTGGCTGCAGAACAGCGGATTTTCGTGAGACCACAAATTCAGCTGTCTGATAGTTCCTCTGAACGTTTTGTCTCAGAAGATTACCCGGTTGAATGAGGTGTCAGTCTGTCCCTACTGGGGCGGTGCCTCCCAGTTAGGCTGCTCAGGGGTGAGGGACCCACTTTAGGAGGCAATCTGTCCGTTCTCAGATCTCCAGCTGCGTGCTGGGAGAACCACTACTCTCTTCAAAGCTGTCAGTCAGACAGGGACATTTAAGTCTGTGGAGGTTCTTGCTGAGTTTTTGTCTGTGCCCTGCCCCCAGAGGTGGAGCCTACAGAGGCAGGCAGGCCTCCTTGAGCTGTGGTGGGCTCCACCCAGTTCGAGCTTCCTGGCTGCTTTGTTTACTTAAGCAAGCCTGGGCAATGGCGGGCGCCCCTCCCCCAGCCTCGCTGCCGCCTTGCAGCTTGATCTCAGACTGCTGTGCTAGCAATCAGTGAGACTCCATGGGCATAGGACCCTCCGAGCCAGGTGCAGGACACAATCTCCTAGTGTGCCGTTTTCCAGGCCCGTTGGAAAAGTGCAGTATTAGGATGGGACTGACCGGATATTCCAGGTGCCGTCTGTTTCCCCTTTCTTTGACTAGGAAAGGGAACTCCCTGACCCCTTCCACTTCCCGAGTGAGGCAATGCCTCGCCCTGCTTCGGCTCGTGCACAGTGCGCTTCACCGACTGTCCTGCACCCACTGTTAGGCACTCCCTAGTGAGTTGAAACCGGTACCTCAAGCAGAAATGCAGAAATCACCTGTCTTCTGCGTTGCTGGGGCTGGGAGCTGGAGACCGGAGCTGTTCCTATTCGGCCATCTTGGCTCGCTTTCCTTACTTTTAACTCACTTTTCCACATGCATATTTCTGATTGTTGCTTCTGCCCTTTTTTATTCTTGCCTCTTTTTTTATTTAACTTATCTTGTTTGTTCTTTCATTCTTTACCCTGAAATATTTCTTCATATACTGATTGTGTATTTAAATCCTGATCTTTCCTTTATTAAACTCCATAATTTTTACCTTAATCTTTTTTCTAATTTCATACATATCCTTTTATATTTCTACCTTTATATAATCTATCTCCTTGTCTTATCTTCTTGTCTTTTATTTCTCATATATTAGGACTCTTATTTGCAAGTGACAGAAACTGAAGCTGCACTGAGCCGAGCATACAGGAGCTTAATGGTTTATAATCCTAAAACTTTATAATAGCGCATGGAGTACCAATGCAATAACACATCAATTACACTATGAACACACCATTAAAAATGAGAATTTGTGGGACACTCAAGAGACATATAAAATGCTACCCTACTAGAGAAAAACGTCATAATATTAAATATAAGCTAAAAAAGATTCCTACTGCCAAAAAAGTTTGCTTATTTTACACCTATCCCAAGTTTAAGTCTTGTCATAATTACCCAAAAATAAATTTAACAAACAGGTCCCAGAGTTCACCTAATGAATAAAAACGGCTTAGCGGAGTTTTAGTTAAAAACCCTGTAGAAGTTGCATTTCAAGTATCCACTAAATCACAGATGTTACTGAATTATTGGGCCACCCATTGAAATACCTAGCAGATGATATGGTCTATAAGCATCCCAGACATTTAAGAAGTATAGTGAACCAAACTCTCAATCAACAGAAGACTAATCACCAGGCCAATTGGCGTTCTGGGTCAGGGGAAGAGACTTCTCTTCCCCAGCTTCTATGATCTGTTCTTTGAAAATGATACTGTCCAGCTTCCTTAATTATGAAAACTAAGATCTGTGGTCATGGTTATCTTCAGGCAAATCTGATGGAGGATGAGAAGGTAAGTGGACTAGTGCAACAAAATTCACCCAATGTTTGTAACAGCAAATTTGTTAATATTCAACACTAACGTCAAATTATTTTGGTTACAGACCTACCATCTGCCTTTCCATTTGGCCTGCATGTGGAATCCATGATAGTAGTACTCTATGTAATCCAAAATGGTAGTACTGAAATTGACAGAAACTATTAAAAGACAAAATTAACCAATGCAAATATTTTCCTGATTTTATAATAGTAATCAACAACAGAACTTGAAAAGAAGAAGAAAGCAAAGAAGGAGAAAGGCTGGTGGGTAATAAAAAGTCTTGCAATTAATTTGTGTAGGCTAAGGCTAAACTTACACCAAGCACCAATACTGTCTGTTCTGCAAAGATCAATAGAGAAAGATTTTCTTCCTTTCTTGTACTCACCCTACTGTGGACTTCTGGATTCCCAATCCGCTGAAGGCAAATATCCATTATTATTGTAGCTCAATTTGTACTTTGACAAATATTGACATCTATTTCAAAGAGACTGCAAAGAAATCTGGTGTTCCTCTGAGTTTTTTTTTTGCATCTTGCCTTTCTCAAGCATAAATGAAGATATTATATTAAATGTTTGTTTTTGTAGCCTAATTACACTGAATACACTGTCATCGATAGTGTTTACATACTGCAAGGTACTTAACATGTTATATATAATAGGAAATATGTGTTTAAATATGTTTGCATGGCTTATATTTGTATATCTCAAAAATAGATGAATTATTATCAAGCATTGCCATTAGTATGCTTTTTTCAGTTCTAATCAAAATATATCATTTTGTTATGCTTTCCATTTTTACTCTAGAAAATGTTGAACTGTAACTGCACATTCAAGTTTAATGTACTGCTTGAAAAGCAATTTGAGTGATCTTTTATCTATAAATATTATAATTTGGTGATGGTGTATGTGGAACAGAAAATGCTTGTTCAGGACGTGGCAAATACAACCACCTGCCTGGGACAGTTCAGGGGGGCGGGAAGACCTCAGGGCTGGAGGGTAAATTAGGGGATGCTCCCGAGGGCAGGAGACAGACATAAAGGAAAATCGTGGAGGTGATGTGGGAGGATATTTCATGGCTTTGGGTGCCAGGAAAGGATGTGAAAATCCTAGGAAAATCCAAATAGGGTGAATGAGATTGCAGCACATCCATAACACTATTGAAAGGGGAATCCCCTGTTCTCTGGAGTTTAAAGGCCCTCGTTTATTCACTGAGAGTTGGCAGGCTAATTATGGGCTCTGGTTTTCTGCTCCTTGAGGGAAGTGCCCTCTGGACTCATAATACTAACAATAAACAATTCCACTTTGTAGTGCTTGAGTTGAGTTATGGTTTATACTTTAGAGAAATGGATTTTTTCCCCTAATACTCAGACCCAGACCTCTCACAGATTTCGGTGGTTTCACAGAGACTCCTCCAAGTCTACAGCACTCTTGGTCGCTTTGCTTTATGGCAACAACATGCCTTCCATCTACTGGATTTTCTTTCACTTGGTTTGGTGAAATAGAAACGTGATGCTGAGGCCTGTGTTAGTTGAGAGTTCTGTGCTTGGAGTGGCAAGACTCAGGGTCCAGGGCATCTGCTCTTGGAGTATCTCCCTTGTGACCCGGATATTTGCCGCTAGGCGATCTTTCCAGGTCGGCATCTCATGTGCAGGAGACAATCTTCCGTTCGATGCCTCTGACCGCACCGTCCTTGCTTCTAGTCTCACCTGGGCACCAGGAGCTGCCTCTTGCTATCATCACTCAGAGCAAATGCAGCCGTTTGGTGACTGTGCGAGGTTGCCAGTGTGTGGTTGGATGGGAGGCCTCTCCTCGACCTCCTGGTCCCATGTCTTATGCAGAGAAGAGGAAAGTCAGGGCCAGAGGTCACCTGGCCCGATGAAGATCCTTACTCCAGGAGCAGACCCTCAGTGGGAGTCCAGATTTCAGGTGCACACTGCAGCAAGGCGTGCGGTCTTTCGGCAGCTCACGCCACCATGAACGTGGTGTGTTTCTGCTCCATGCTTCTCCTACGGAGGCCATTCCACCACCATGGCGTAACCAGGGAGGTGGGCGAGGCCGGGGCCTGTTCCTCAAGGTCGGGGGAACGAAGGGACCTGACTCCAGCAGGTCCTGGATTACCTTAATGCATCCCAGGGGGAGAGGCTGGGTTCTGAAGATTGGAGGCGTGTTTGATTTATTTACATGGGATTTCTTGCAATACATTTTGTGAATAAATTTTCTTTATAACTGTTTCAGTATAAGTAGATATTGATTATCTATAAGAAAATTCTGCAATCCTTTCAAAAGTACTAAGTAAAATAAGAAGTAAAAAGTGTTCTCTCGGCCAGGCGCAGTGGCTCATGCCTGTAATCCCAGCACTTTGGGAGGCCGAGGCGGGCGGATCACGAGTTCAAGAGATGGAGACCGTCCTGGTTGACGTGGTGAAACCTGGCTTTTATTAAAAATACAAAAATTATCCAGGCGTGTTGGTGCACACCTGTAGTCCCAGCTACTGCAGAGGCTGAGGCAGGAGAATCGCTTGAACCTGGGAGGCGGAGGGTTGCAGTGAGCTGAGATTGGGCCACTGCACTCCAGCTGGTGACAGAGAACGACTCCGTCTCAAACAAACAAACAAACAAAAAACCAAAAACGTGTCATCTCTTGAAATTTTTAACTCTGAAAATCCACCCTCTACACATCTTACATAGAACAAGACAGGCAGCCACAATGTGCCATGTGTGTTGATATAATACCACTTAATGCCAGCACGTGTAAGATCTGTGTCCCTTCTCTGTGTTCCAATGAGCAGACAAAGCTTCAAAACATTAGAAATGTAGAAAGAACTTAAACTTATTGCAACTTACTCTTTATTCCCACTCCTAATTACACTTTATCGTCTTATTTTTATGTATTTTTCTTCTTCCAGGTGGCCTTTAGCTTGAAACTCAATTGCATAGAAATAAAGCATGTTATTTTGTATAAGATATGCCTTTAAATTGATATTACATGTTCATGTTACAATCAATAGGGAGCGACTTTATTCTTGGCACAATCAGTCCCTCAGAACATTAAGCTCACTGTTGACCTCAATTGTGGTCATTGTTTTCTTGTGTGTATTTGTTGCACAATGACTGTAAATATAATGTCTGAAAAATCACAGCACAGGGCTGTGAATTCTGGTTGCCCTGTATAGCTGGAGATTTATAGCTCCTGTCAGTCTCCCAGGGATCTCTGAGATGGACTTAAGGTGTGAGTGGTCTCTGCACTTTCTGGGCGGCTTTCTCTTCTCTACCCAGTGAAACCGACTGCTGCGATGAGCTGGGGTTGGAGCTGTGGGCGGGGCTGTCAACATACTCTTGTTACTGTGATCAGTCATCGTCAGGTCCATGAAGCAGTTGCTAGTTGAGCTCAGCAATGGGATTAGCCCCTTTTTTCAAGTACTTATTTAGTTTTATAAATTTTAGTTAACAAATAAAAATATATATTTAAGGTGTACAGTATGATGTTTTGAAATAAGAATACTTTGTGGAATAGCTAAATCAAGCTAATTAACATATGCATTACCTCACGTTTTTTGTTGTGAGAACAATGAAATCTACTCTTAGCAATTTTCGAGAATATGATACATTGCTGTTACCTGTAGCCACCATGAGGTGCAGTAGAGCTCTTAAACTTGCTCCTCCTCCTTGTCTGAAATTTTGTACCTTTTGTCCAACCTCTCTCAATTCTGTCCCCCACCCCCATCCTCCGCAGCCGCCCTTCCACTCTCTACTCCTATGAGTTTGAGTGTCTTCATGTAGGTGAGATCTTACGGTGCTCGGCTTCATGCCTCTGGCTTATATCACTTAATACCATGCATTCAGGGTTCATCCCTGCTGCCAGAGAGAGCAGGGTTTGCTTCTTGTTTAAGGATGAACATCGCTGCTGTGTTCATGTTCCACCCCATTATCTGTGTGTCAGCCGATGGATGCTTAGGGTGATTCCATGTCGTGTTTGTTTCTGTGAACGATCTCATTGATGCCTCACGCATGCCACCTGAGTCCCGCATGGCTGGTGCTCTCTGCCTCTGAGACCTCTGGCCAACATCCGGGCAAGGGGGCCTACAGGGCAGATCCCAGCGCCACTGCCTCCAGAGTCTCCACACTGAGCACCTTGCAGCCTGCCCTGCTAGCACAGCTGCCTCCAGGAGGAGCCGCTGTGGGAATGTTTTTGTTCTCAGTAATTTAAGGTGCTTGCTGACAGCCTGATGAGAAGGAATTTGTAGTATAGGAAGCCTCTGGTGAAATTTCTCCTTGGCATTATTGGGACCAAATCCCCATAGTGTCACATTCAAGTCAACGTAACAAATGTGAACTGAAATGTCGCAGTGTACCCGATCCTGTGGCCCCCGAGTGCCCTGTCGCTGATGGTCCGGTGTTCTGGGTGCGGACCAAGGAGGTGCCGGTGGCAAAGGCGCCTCAGGCAGGCCCTGGGTTCCGTGGGCGGTTTGTGCTCCGCGATTTTGAGGCCATTTGCAGCAGCTCCGCCAGCCCACCGCTCTGAGCTGCAGCCGCTGCCAGCCACAACAGCACCACCACGAGTGTCCTGGGGGCTTTCTTCAGAGGAGGCTGTCAGCATCCTCATGTTCCAGGCCCTCTAGCCTGCTTCAACAGGCTTTTTCCCACCTGCGGCCTCTCCTCAATGGCCTAAAGCTTGGCCAACTCCCACAAAGTTTGGCGGGAACACAAGGCTGTCACTGACATTTGTGGCGCCAGGACTTGCCCACGCGGTTTGCAAACGTCGGCCACTGTCTGTGCCACGTGCAGTGACGCCGCCTGAGGTGAGCACGGTGCGCACACCGCACACGCACGTGCGCCCAGCGGCTTGGCTTGGCACGCCTCGCTTAGCTTGGCTTGGCTTTAGTCGCTTGGCTTGGTGGTCCTCGCTTGGATTGGCTTTACCCTGGCATTCCTTTGCTGAGCTTGACCTTTTCTTGCTGGGCTTGGCATTCCCCTGGCTGGGCTGGGTGTTTCCCCGGTGGGGCGTGCGCTTTCCCTGGGTGGTGGAGGGGGCGTGGGCTCTCCCTGGGTGGTGGGGGGACGTGGGGTCTCCCCAGTTGATGGTGGGGGAGGGGTTGTGGGATCTCCCGGGGTGAGGTTTTGGCTGGGATTGACCTTTCTCCCCTAACAGATTAGAAACCCGTAGTTTCCCGCTTTTTGGTGAAACTCGTTGACAGACACCATCTGCTTGCTACTACCAGGCTGTTAAAAGCAGATGGTGGCTGAGGTTTCTCCAAAGCTGGCTGCCTCCCCTATGAAGAAGCCCTTTGGCCTCAGGGGCAAGATGGGCAAGTGGTGCTGCTGCTGCTTCCCCTGCTGCAGGGGGAGTGGCAAGAACAACGTGGGCGCTTGGGGAGACCACAACAACAGCGCCTTCACGGAGCCAAGGTACCCCGTCCGTCGAGAAGATCTGGGCAAGCTCCACAGAGCTGCCTGGTGGGGTAGAGTCCCCAGAGCGGATCTCATCGTCATGCTCAGGGGCCCTGGCATTAATAAGAGGGACAAGAAGAAGAGGTAACAGGGCCTGGGGCTGGGAGGAGGCAGGACCTAGGGGGATGGGGTGGGACTTTCCCTCCTGTATGTGTGTTTGTGGGGAGCACCCTGGCTTTCTTGCCTCCTCAGGTCCCACGCCACCCGGTGTGTGGATACTTCAGAGAGGTAGGGGTACAGGCCTCTTTATGAGCAGCAACACAAAAACAAAACTTTAGTTGATTTCCAATCCCATAATAATTTCCCTTATGGAACACTTAGGAGACTGTTTTAAAGTGATTTAACTCTCAAAATTAAGTCGATGCAGATTATTTTTAATGTACACATTTTAAAACAATGTTGTATACATTATAGAAAGGTGTATAATGAGAACTAAGTCCCATAATATATAAACTTCTGAGATTAAATATTCTTCAGATAAAATCCAATATGCATTTTATATCAACGTACCCCTATGTAAATATGTTTACTGAGGAACCTTAGAAGGAAACTGAAATGGGAAGATGGTTCGTGTCCTTGAATAAGATTTATTTTTCTTAAGATGTGAGCTCTTTTGTGTTTATCACTTTTACCCAAGCCAAATAAAAATAGTAAAGTTATAACATTTTAAAATTACACATGCTGTCTTTTACTATTGTGACAAATTTTTGTGACAGAATGGAAAAAGACTTGCTCTTCCAGATATCAAAATGTGCATGTGCTATTTCCACAAATTGTTTACTAACAGCTCAAAAGACATAAATAGAATGGAATATAAAATCCAGAAATACCCAAATATATGTAAGAATTTAGAACTTGACAGTGGTGATGTTTCATAGTAGTATAAAAAGATGAATTATTCATAAATGAAATGCATGCTGTTTGGAGAAAACTAGCTAGATTTTTCATGTCACAAAAATAAGTTCCTGGGGTATACATTAAAAATTTTAAATACACAAAATAAGAAAAGTACCAGAAGGAAACACAAATGTCTATTTTGCAGATATATTTTATGTTCACAAAGACCTAAGAACCTCAAAAGCAAGTATTCTGAAGGGTGGTTTTGCAAAATAAAAATTAAAACACCCTGTAAATAAGAAAAAAATTAACAAAGGACAAAACACTTGCAAAACATGTATTTTCATTTTACAGAGAATTCTTTCAAATCAACAAGAAGACAACTCAATAAAATAAGCTCAATTTAAAATTGGGCAAAGTACTTTTTTGCATATCTACAAGTGACCTATGCACATAGGAGAACATAGTGTTCCTGGTAAGAGAAGGAATTTAAATTAGAAGAGAAATGAAATACTCTTTTCTATTTAAGTTAGAAGAAGAATGAAATTCTGTTTCTATCCACAAAGTTTGTGAGGATGAAGAACAGTGGTACTTATACAGCTTCTTAAGGTTTAAGTTGCTGTGACTTTTCAAATAGACATTTTGGTGGTAAAAACCACATTTTAAAAATATATATGCTTTTTACCCATCAATTCCATTATACTGAAATATCTTTTGGAAATAGATACATTTGCTTTTCTTAGTATTGCTTAAATAGCAGTGTATTGAGAAGAACTCATGTGAAGATTTTATGAACAAACTTCAGTCCATCCATATGATGGAATGATATGTAACCATTGAGGGTGTCAATAGATACAGAAATATGTTGACATGCAAAGATGTACTTAGGTATATCAAGTGAGAAAAAAATCAGGTATACGCAAACGTGTTAGCTGAAAATATGTCAAAAGTATGATAAAACTTATTTCTGGGGATTTGTATTGTAAGTGAAGTTTTTCCCTTTATCTTATCTGCGATTTCTGCAATGAACATTTGAAAAGTTTTAGTTGAGTTTCACTAGTAATGAAATAATCCTTGGGAAGAGGAAGGATATGCTACTTGCATAGATACAACTAATTTCTTGCATTCTATTATTTATTTTTCTTTCTGTGGTTGCGTATCTTCTGTGAATTTTTTTTTTTCGACATGGAGTCTCACTCTGTCACCTAGGCTTGGGTGCGGTGGTGCGATCTCGGCTTACTGCAACCTCTGCCTCCTGGGTTCAAGTGATTATCCTGCCTCTGCCTCCTGATTAGCTGGGATTACAGGCACATGCCACTACGCCATGCTAATTTTTGTATTTTTAGTAGAGATGGGGTTTCACCATGGTGGTCAGGCTGGTCTCGAACTACTGACCTCTTGATCTGCCTGCCTCGGCTTCCCAAAGTGCTGAGATTACAGGGGTGAGCCACCATGCCTGGTCTCTTCTGTGAACTTTTATTCTCTTCAGAAGTAGAGGGAATCTGTTTACCTGTTACTGTAGATTTTATTGTGTATACATTTTATTATATAATTATCTTTTCATTGTATATAGATTAACATATGTAAGAAGTATGGATTATTTTAGTTATATATGAAAATTAAAATAGCAAATATAAATGATTATTACTATTGCAAATGTATTGCTCTACTATACAGGAATTTTCTTTAAAAATATTGAATTCTTCAGCTGTGTTTATCCATTCTTTCAATCGATTTATTCACCAAACATAAGCCAGACACCTATTATGTGGCAGGCATATTCTACTATCTCTCAGGATCCTTCTATCTTTGAAAACTTCATGTTTCCCTGCCAGGACTGAGCAAACTGAGAGATTTAAAATTGGACTATTAGGACTTAATCTCAATTGACGATTTTCCTCCCTCCTTTCAAACAAAAGCATTTCTGAAGGTAGAAAATAATAAAATGTAAACTTTAACTGCCCTTTTGAAAATTTATAACAGTCTTGGGTAAAGACTAGTTTAGGACTTTTAAGAACTAAAACATGGTACTTAAACAGCATGGAATATTATGCAGCCATAGAAAAAGAACAAGAGCATGTCCTTTGCCAGTGACTTGGATGGAGCTGGAGGCCATTATTCTTAGCAAACTAACCCAGGAATAGAAAACCAAATACTGCATGTTCTCACTTACAAGTGGGAGCTAAATGGTAAGAATGCACAGACACCTAGAGGGGAGCAACACACACTGGGGCCTATCAGAGGGTGGAGGATGGGAGGAAGGAAAGAAGCAGGAAATAAAACTAATGGGTACTGGGCTTAATACCTGCGTGATGAAATAACCTGTACAACTAACGCCCTTGGCACACGTCTGCCTATGTAACAAACCTGCACACCCTGCAGATGTACCCCTGAATATAAAAGTTGAAAAAAAATTCCACAAGTAGTTTCATAAATCCATTTTTAAAAATAAAATTTATAACAATCTTAAATCCTAATATTAATGATTGTAAATATCTGCTTTACATACATTCTACAAATCTAAGTATTGAAAAACATTAGCTATACCTATTCATTTGAATTCCAAGTTTTCTTTGGCTTAAAGATTTTTGAAAACCAAAGTAAGAATTAGTTTATTTTAGAAATTTGTTTTTATTTTCACCTCAGCCCTCTTAATGGGTAGTTCTTTTAAGAACTAAAATTTATCTAAATGCCAGTCATCTGACTAGAACTGCCCCAGACCTGTTATAGATACCACATTCTACTTAATGTAAGGCACCATAGATTTTATGATGCCCCATTATTTTATGTCACAAGAAGAGAGTTATTTAAATGCCGCCAATTTTAGTAAATCGTGAATTATAATTGGTATTCCAGTGTAAGAAATGTCAAAACATGGAGACAATGAACATCTTAGAACCAATAAAATACAATGTTATCTATAATCTTTAAGACATATCTCAAAGTGTAGGTATAATTGTATCATGTCACTTATTTCAAATAGTCTTCATTAAGTAGTAGTATTAATACCAATTATAATATCTGACAATTATTGAGCTGTTATTTGTGTTAGGAACTATTCTATATATTTTGTGTAGAGTTTCATTTAAGCATTACAGTGGTTTCCTGTGAGAAAGCTATTTTTTGCATCCCCATTTTATTGATGAGGAAATTGAGACACAAAAAGACTAAGCAACAGCTAGGAAGTGACAGAGCTTAAAACAGTTTTCCAGCTCAAGTTGAATGTAATCCAAGGGCTGTGCTCTTTCTGTTCT
The DNA here is from genome assembly GCF_009828535.3 of Hylobates moloch. Classification (NCBI taxonomy): domain Eukaryota; kingdom Metazoa; phylum Chordata; class Mammalia; order Primates; family Hylobatidae; genus Hylobates; species Hylobates moloch. Next base: position 47,897,372 of record NW_026652297.1, read on the forward strand.
GATACTCTGCTCTTTCATTAACACAGTGTGAATAAGAGGTAATAAATAGTGTGCTTTCTTCACAGGAATATTAAATGTTTGTTTTGAAGGCAGGGATAGCATGCTATTCAGCATTTGCAATTACATGAGTCATTGGTATGGCTTTAGATAGTGCATTACAATTTCCTAAAAGGTCTCTCACTCTCTTAGGACTGCTCTACACTTGTTCTGTGCCAATGGTAATTCAGAAGTAGTAAGACTCCTGCTGGACAGACAATGTCAACTTCATGTCTTTGACAGCAAAAAGAGAACAGCTCTGATAGAGGTATGCAGTAGCCAAATATATCAGCATGAGGCAGATTTAAGAGAATTAAAAAAATTAGTTTTCTCATGTAACTATAACTTGGTGAAATCTGTGGAATATTTATTCTGAATTCCTAGGATTTACAATTGATTTCTTGGTCTAATACTGACAGGCCGTACAATGCCAGGAGGATGAATGTGCGTTAATGTTGCTACAACATGGCACTGATCCAAATCGTCCAGATACATACGGGAATATCGCTCTACACTATGCAGTCTACAATGAAGATAAATTAATGGCCAAAACACTGCTTTTATACAGTGCTGACATTGAATCAAAAAACAAGGTATAGATCTACCAATTTTATTTTCAAAATACTGAAATGCATTTGTTTTAACATCGACTTCTGTAAGGGTCAGTTTGCCATATTTGGAAGCTCAAGCATAACCCGAATGAAAATATTTTGAAATGACTTAACTATCTAAGATTTAATTTTAAATATTGTTACTTTTAAAGAGACATCAGCAGGTACAGCTTTTTTTATGCACTTGTGGTAAAATTTTTTTGAAAACACTGAATTTATAAAAGGTAATACTTATTTTTTTCAATTTTTCCCTTCCAGGTTTTCTTTTCCCTGATCAATGTAAAATGACAAAGTTTGCCCTGGAAGCAAGCTTTTCATTAAAACTCCAAGAAAACTAAAACATGTTTCAGTGAATAGAAATCTTGCTGCTTTGGCAAGTTCCTAAAAGTAATAGATATGAAGTGATGTATCTTTTAGTGGCAAGGCTTAAGATATTTCTGATTGCTCATAAGGCAGAAATAGAAAATGAAAAGGAGAGCAATCAGAAATATCGAGGCCAATTTGGAAATTAGGTAATAGAGGAAAAAGACCATGAAGAGATTCTGTGTGTGTGTGCTTTTTTTATTGTTTGTTCATTTCTTTCCTTTGCGTGGTGAGACAAGGTTCTCTTCAGTTTTAGAGAATGACAGTTTTTTTAGTTTGGGAGAGGGAGTTAGTGGGTTGTAAACTGCCTAGAGATTAATTTTAGGAGCCCTCTGAGGAAGCAGATTGGCAGTGAATAGGTGGTAATGTAATGGGAAACCCTTGAGCAGAGGGAATATCAGGGAATTATTTGACTTATTATCCTCTTCTGGTAGAAATGGCCAGTTAGAGTCTAAACTCTGCTTTCAAATCTAGAATGTCTTGATGGGAAGGTGGGAGATAAAGAGCTTATAAGTAATAAGATCAAGTTGGATTTTGAGTTTACTAGGCCCTGTTCTAACCCCATCCAGGAAAATTAAGTGGTGTTTTCAGCAAATGGGTCTCTCACTCTTTCATTTTTTTGGACAAAAGCTCAAATGATAAAGGGAATTGGCCATGTGGGTGAGAGATGAGACTGAAGTAATTGTCTGTTGCACTAGTTTTCAATGAGAATTGTGCATCTCAGTAACTTGAGGAACATTTTAAAATAATCTACAACTCTAGACCCTCTCCTGAAGAGTTTGATACAGTAAGTCTAATAAAGCCTGGATATGTACATTTGAAAATGTTTCCTTGAAGGCAGGCATGCTGGTTATGGATGCCTCCCTCCCAGGTGCTAGAGAGGTTGAGGTGGGAGGATTGATTGAGCTCAAGAGTTTGAATCTAGCCTGGGCAACATAATGAGACCATGTCTGTAACAACAATGACAGCAACAACAACAAAACAACAACAACAAATTTCTTAAAATGCAGATACACTTCTGCTTAAGAACCACTGAATAGATAAGTGTAATATGTAAATTCTCATATCTCAGGAACTTAAGACATCTCTAGAAGAGTTGGAGTTGGATATGTGCAAATTCCTTTAAATCTTTCCTTTCCAATAATATTAGTCTTTCTTTCTTTCTTTCTTTCTTTCTTTCTTTCTTTCTTTCTTTCTGACTGGGTCTCACTCTGTTTCCCAGGCTGGAGCACAGTGGTGCAATCACAGCTCACTGCAGGCTTGACCTCCCCAAGTTCAGGTGGTCCTCCCACCTCCAGTTGTTTTTTTTTTTTTTTAGTAGAGATGGGTTTTTTGCCATGTTTCCCAGGCTGGTCTTGAATTCCTGTGGTCAAGCAATTCAGCTGCCTCAGTGTCCCAAAATGCTAGGATTACAGTTGTGAGCCACCATGCCTGGCCTAGTCTGACTTTCATCTCTGTGGTTGGGACATTAAAATGAATATTATTGGTAGTATCTATCAGCTTACAGAATAATACCTTTTCCTTCCTACCAGAAGTTATTCACTGCCATTCAGAAGGCCTTTAGAAATTTGCAGCGAGTATTCTTTCAATAAGTAGAGGCTGGCCCTCTCAGGATTTTGTGTCTCTTTGTTCTTCAAGTGCTTAAGTCAGTAAGTCATTACTAAGAGCAGAGTTTTCCCAACTAAAAGTGTAGCAAATTCCAAACCATTTTTGTCAATTAAAGCCATATTGTGGACTATCCAGTATGTCTCTTAAGTTTGTAGAGCTTTGGCATAATCAGGATGACAGTATTAAACAATAAAAACTATGGAGTTATTAAGAATACATATAGGAATTCTGTTAATTTAGTTTCAGCAGTCCTATGAACTGATTATTTAGTTAACAATCAGGAAAATTAAATATAAATAGATTTCAAATGTATAAATATGGGAAAAATTCTTGAAATGGGCAGTATGAGCCTTAATAGCAATTTTTTACTGCACATTGGAGCTTGATTTTTTGGGTAAAACATCTGAAACTGAACAAATATTTTACATGCAAATTCTTGCTTTATACACAACAATTTGTCACAGGGTTTGAGGATATAGAGATAAAAGATACAGACCCTGCCCTCAAGAAGATTTTTGTTTAGATGTGAAAAATTATTATCATCCAATAATACCATGCCAAATGCTGGGATAGAAGCAAAGATTCTTGAAACCAGTAAATGTTTAAAGTGAGTTTTCAAGATGACCAGGGTTAATGTGGTGAGGCAGAGGATGGGTATTTCCAAGGGAAGGAGCAGTGTGTGGGAAAGCACAGAAGAGTGAGAAGGAAACAACTATATTTTATTTACTTTCTATGAGCGTAAGTCCATAGGATCTTTATATAAAGTTTCCAATTCAGTTGAGAAATACATAATTTTTTGAGTTACGTATTGTTTTTCGTTTCTATTGTTTTACAGGGTGGCCTCACACCACTTTTGCTTGCTGTACATGGACAAAAACAGTGAATGGTGAAATATTTAATCAAGAAAAAAGCTAATTTAAATGTGCTTGATAGGTTTGAAAGGTATAGTTATTTCTTTTAATCTCTGTGTTCTAGATTGATAGCAGTCATTCAAGTCATAAATATTAAATTAATAAGATTAACTTATACTTATTGGGACATAGTGATCAGTAGCAACACAAATCAGTTAAATAGAAAAAAAATCCAGTTATTCAGACTGGGCAACAAAAAGAACAGTTTTAGTAGGATATATTGACTGATGTTATTTGTTATGTGATGTTATTGGTTACATGTTCTTATGTTAGCTAAAGGGATTTCATATTAGTTTTAGAAAGTGTGAACTTTAACTTTCAGTTTATGACAGTCTTGAACTTCTTAACCCTTTCTAGTAGTTTTTAACCTCTGCTTCTTATATGGTTTTCCACTAAACATTGCTATATTAAACATAAGTAGGAGTTGCAAATAATTTTGTCTTTTGAATGACTCTGCTTTAAGTTGCTTTCTTTAAAGAATATTAATGTTAGCTTATCCCTACTTGACAATTAATTGCTATTCCCACATACTGTGGGTTCATCAGCTTTTTTCCTTTTTTACTTCCAGTGTATTTTGATGTTTTTATTTTTAATTAGTATGGAGAGAGGGAGTGAAGATAGTTTTAAGTGGATGCACTTTTCCTTTCATGAAGGCAAGCCATAGGTGGGTGATAAAGAGAAAAGAGCTAGGCTTTACATTCACACAAGACTAGGTTTAATTCCTAGCTTTCTTACCTGCTAGGTGTGTGACATTGCTAATGTTATTTACCACCAAATATGTTGTCATGTATGAAAAGGAGGAGAATATATCCTTCAAAGTTAGCTGTGCATAGTAAGAAAGATATATCTATCTATATATATCTTTATATATATCTTTTTATAGCATTTAATTCAGGGCCTAGCACATGCTTATTGGTATTCATTAACTGAAACTACTATGACCACTATTCTTACCATTATTGTTATTACTGCTTTCAGCATGCAGATAGCTCTTATTTATCTGATCCCTAGCTGATTTTCTATTACAGGGTATCAGTCTAGGGAAGCTGGGAAGAAATCTTCACTTAAATCTTTGTCTACTTCAGATAAGCAGCCCTAGCATAGTTTCTTGCCCATCAAAATCCTTTAAATTAGTAGCTTCTACTATGCAATACCCCACTGAGATAAGAGGTTTCTTTTTTGTCCCTTCCTTTTAACCTTGATGGTATTTTACAAAGATAAACACTTGAGCACCCAAGATGCTTATGTCTTTTAGTATATGTAAATGTTTAATTCTGCATGGACAGGCAAGGTATTAAATTGGTAAAGTATATCGAATTAGCTTTTAAAATCACTTAAAGTTCCTAAGGGAGAAATTATCTCTATATTATTTTAGAACTGCCCTCATACTTGCTGTACGTTGTGGATCAGCAATTATACTTAGCCTTCTACTTCAGCAAGATATTGATGTATTTTCTCAAGATGTATTTGGACAAACTGCTGAAGATTATGAGGTTTCTAGTCATCATGATATGTTAAGTGTTTACACTAAAAGGCTAGTTAAAACTAAATTGAGGTTTAAAATAATTATAATGATTTCATCTTATATATCAGGTGAGATGTGATAGATTGGTTCAGGTAGTTTTAGAGTGGCAGTGAATTAGTCCACTGCATCAGCTAGAAATGAAACAAAAAACTAGACTAGTTAGAAGTACCAATGGGTGCAGGATTCTTTATCTCGGGACTTTTAAGACCTTTATCCTTAGATATTCCAACATTGTTCATTTCACTCCATGTATAACACCTACGCATGGGATAAAAAAAAAGTGTCATATCTTTAATTTTTCTAGTTAGTTATTTGGGTCTTGAAATGTCCAGTTTAGGAGAAAGTCTTGTACTGTCTTCTGGGGACTGTCTCCTATATACTCCCTGAATTTTTCGAGAACCAAAGGGATTCACTAAGTCCAAGGAAGACAGTCCTTTTTTTCAAGTCATAAGGAGGAGAAAAAAAGGACATTTTAATCATCCTTTTATTTCTGTTGATTCTGTTGCTGCATCGTTGCCACCAAAACTGGTCCTGCTGCCTGGTAATGGTTGATCTTTGACATCAAGATGCCCTTACTGATTCAAATCCCTCAAGTCTTCATGGTGATCCATACATGGACTTCAAAGTTATAACATTTTTTACATTCACATACCTATGCCTATGTGCTCAGCCATTGTTCTCAAAGCACCAGCACCCTGCTTTGGCTGCTTAGCATCCTGGCTTTATCCACACACAAAGTGAGCAAATTGACCTTCCACCCACATTCAAAACCTGATGTGGAACCCACATCTTATCCTACACTTAACTGAGACCATCATGGTAAGAGATCCTTTGAGTCCCATGTTGGCCTTTTCTCTAGCAGATATTAGTTGGGCTTGTTCTAAACTGTCAGAGAGGTTCAAATAATGTGGCAGAAAGAGGTCAGTGTTTGTTTATTCTTCTTTGCTACCATATCTGTACCCTGAGGCACATTTATATCATGTATATTATCTTAGGCAGTAGAAAGTCCCATATTAACCTTCGCCAGAGCAGTGAGCACCCAGTTGTAGTTGACCCCTTGAATGATCCATTTTCCATAATAATGAGAATCTCCCAAGCTACTTGCATCTCTTCCTCAAGATTTAAAAATATTTTCAAATTCTACCTCACTGGAAGATATTGAAGAGATTTCTCAGGATCTCAAGTAGGTTAGTTGGACTTAGAGCCAAACCTTGTCCATGATTCATCACTGTGCATGTGTAAAAGTAGAGCTTTGTGTTTGCTTAGGCAGCACACATCCTAAAATTGGAACAATACAAAGAAAATTAGCATGGTGCCTGTGTAAGGAGGCTGAACCAATTTTTGAAGCATTCCAAGTTTTGCGCAGTCACTAGAAGGTCATTTGACTATTTTCTGACTAGCTCCAAGGAAATGGTGTGAATCAAATCAAAATGGGTGCCACCTAGATATTGAAATTGTGATTTTTTGCTACAAAAATATTCATGTAAGGTGGTCTAAGAGATGACCCCAGAGCTGAATAATGTGTGGGGTGTTGTGTGAAAAATACATTTCTAGGATGTGTCTTGAAAATTCAAGAAGGTCAACTTACAACTTCTTCATGGAACCTAAAAAAAAAAAAAAAAGTAGGGTTGTGGTCTCCCATGTCAGCTGGAGATGAGCACAGAGATGAAGCATCATCCTAACAAACATCTTCTGGTTTAGAGTTTGAGTCTGTAGAGAAGGATCATTGGTCCAAGCCAGGTCTTGACATCCATTGGATTTTCTGCCCTTGTTGTGATTGATAAACTCTGTAATAGTGGGCAATCATGTTTTCTACTTTAATGAGATATTTATGAATAAATTTAGTTACAAACGATGAAATAGTTGAGATTCCCTGAATTATAAGCCATAAAGAGTAGGACATCTAATAAGGAAAATTAGGACTTAACATTTCCTGAAAACTACAACATTTGCATATTAGGGCCTATGAACAATATATACATTGGGTTTTATTTGGGATTCCAAGATAATTTCAGTATAAAGTTTAGGAACAGATTATTTCATTGCTTTACTATTTTTCTGAGCATTTAAAAAATGTTATCTTGTTAAGCCTTTATAACAACCTAGTGAAATAACAACCTAGTGAAATAAGGCAGCAAAATCCTCACTTTGTAGAAGAAGACATTGAGCCTAAGAGAAGTAACTTGTCCAAGAACAAGTTGAGCATATAGGCATAGGTATGGATCAGCTGTTCATTATGGAGCTAGGCTTTATGCAGAGTTGGGACACTTTCTATTATGTCAAGCTAATGCAAGTTAGTTTACTGAGTCATAATGCCCTTGATTTAGGAGTATTTCACCTTACTTTTTTTCTGCTTTAATTAGAAGCTTAATGAGAGGTTTGTAGAATGTACACAGAACTGTATGGGATAATATTGTTAAGTTCTGATATTCTGGTATTGTTTGAAATACTCAAAAGAATTTTTGCATTTGGTAAGCATTTTTCAAATCAGTATTAAAATAGTAATTTTATTTATTATATTTTTATACATAGAATTTGCCAATTACTTTCAGACTACAAAGAACCAGATGCCAAAAAACTCTTCTGGAAATAGCAATCCAGGTAAGACTTCTGACAGTGAATTACTTTAGGTCAGTTGTCCCCAACCTTTTTGCCTTCTTGGCAGCAGGGCCCAGTTTTGTGGAAGACAATTTTTCCATGGACTAGGTGAAGGTGTGGATGGTTTCAGAATTATTCAAGCACATTACATTTATTGTGCTACTTTATTTTTATCATTATTACCTTATAATATATAATGAAATAATTATACGACTTACCATAATGTAGAATCAGTGGAAGCTCTGAGCTTGTTTTCATGCAATTAGATGTCCCATCTGGGGGCAAAGCGAGACAGTGACAGATCATCAGACATTACATTCTGATAAGAAGCACACAACCTAGGATCCCTCACATGGGCAGTTCACAACAGGGTTCATGCTCCAGTGAGTGTCTAATGCAACCACTAATCTGACAGGAGGTGGAGCTCAGGCAGTAATATGAGTCATGGGGTGTAGCTGTAAATAGAGATGAAGCTTACCTGGCTTGCTTGCTTCCCACCTCCTACTCTGTGGTATGGCTCCTAACAAGCCATGGACTGGTACCAGTCCGTGGCCTGGGAGTTGTGGATGCCTGATCTGGGTGGTCCTATCACAGATAAAAAAGTAAAAGTAAGGAAGTTTTGATCACGAAAGAAAGTGAAGCACAGGTTGTGTTACATATGCTTGCACCAACAAGGTCTCACTAATACTGACTTCATTCCTCCTAATTTGAAATCAAAAGAGATAGATTTACTTTGTTGGAACAAGATGTATTCTTCTACCTGCTGGTTAATTGTCATGATAACAGTAATTTTGTTAGAACAAGATGCTCTGCTGCCATTTGCCAAAAGATTGTCATAATAAATACACAAATTGCCCAACTCTAGGCTCAGCAGATTATAATAAAAGTACAAAAATGTTTCACAGTAAGAAAAATGCTAGTATGCTACCTGGATGTGGATGCCTAATGCACTGTACAATCCAGACTCTATAAGGACACCTTTAATTTAGCCCTATGTTTAACAAAGAGCTTCTGTAAGTTAGATTGTGTACATTGCAGGAGACAAAGGTGGAATAGATGTAGTTTTGATGTTTAAGGTGCTCATAATAGAATAGAGCTGTCTCTATTTCATTTCTGTGCCTTTTCAACAGAATTTACAAAGAAAATATTTTTATGTTTTCACTTGTCCACTTAACAAATAACTATAAAATATCTTTTAGGTACTAAGCATTTTTCTAATGATAGAGAACAGAAACAATTAAAAATACAGACAGGAGTTTGTTATTATCATTGTCATTTTTATTATTTTGCTACCTTATTCAGTGCTTATTGTGTGCTAGATGCCCACTGGAAGCTTATAATTATGATTTATTGTATATTATATTGACTATGTGCCAGACATATGTGATGAGAAATGAAAGCTTTAAAAAAAGTAGGTAGGATTTAAGGTAAGCATGCAGAGTGAGTAGAATTTTTCTACGTACAGAAATAGAAGAATGATGTTTGGCAGAAGGAATATTTAATGAGATTGTGTGTTTGGCAGAAGGAACATGTTAACGAGATTGCCTGTTTGGGAGGAAGAACAGCAAGTGCAAAAGACAAGATGCTTAAGTGAACTTTGTAGGGTTTATGAGCAGTTCACTTTTGCTAGTACAAAAAAGTGTGAGATAAGAGAGGTTGGGAATGAGGTGAATACCTAGCTAAGGCAAGTTTATGATAGACTTTTTAATACTATTGAAATGAGTAGGTCTTATCCTGGAGGCCATGGGAAATTTACCTTCAATATCTTCTAGTGAGGTAGAACGCTTTGGACTGCAAATACTAGATCAGCAGTGGCTAAAACAGTAGGAATCATAGTTGTTTTGGCTGTTCAGTGATATACTAGAGTTCCCCTTGTCCCTCTTTCAGCTGTGCTTCATGTCTCCTTTCATGGTTGGCTAATCCACAACAGTTCCAAACATCTTGTTCTCACAACACAACATCACAAGGGCTGCTTTTCTTCACACATGTCTTTTAAATAGGGAGAAACCTTAGAAGCATGCAGTGGACTTCCTGTAACATTTTATTGGTTAGGTCATACCACATGCTCATCCCTAAACCGGCACTGGAAAAGCAAATGTAAGTATGTTATTAGCTTAGAATAATCATTTCTCTTTCTGAAGCTGAGGAGGGCGATTGGGATACTATGTCAATAGACTTGTGTTTCTTCTGCAAGAAAGAATAAGGAATGGATATTGGTAGGGAGCCAGCAATGTTTGTTGCAGGGACTCATTGGAGAAATTTGAGCAGGGGAGTCACAAGATTAGAGTATTAAGGCATTTTGGTAATGTTGTAAAACAGGGGTTGGCAAACTTTTTCTGTAAATGACCAGGTGGGGAATATTTTAGACTATGTGGTCTCTGTCATATCTACTTAACCCTGCTGTTGTGTGAGAGCAACTATGGATAATATGTAAGCAAATAGGCATGACTGAGCTCCAATAAAATGTTATTTACAAAACCATAAGGGAGACTGGATTTGGCCTGTGGCCTATAGTTTTCTGGCCCCTCATAGAGGATTAATGGAAGGTAACCATGTAAAGAAACCAGGAGACAAAGGAAGATTTGCTATAGTTTCCTTGTCACATGTCCTTGGACGAGTATCAGTGTATTATAAGGTTTTCACTCATCCATCATGAAATAAATAAAGTTAGGATTCTCAGTTATTCATTTAAAAATGTTGACTTTTTTTGGTGTTATGCCTTTTTCATTTGTTTTGTTTTAATTTTTTTCATGTAAGAAATAACATTAACAGCTGGGTTTTTTTAAAAAATAAAAGCCGCTTTGTAAATGTTTATGTTCCCAGTGGCAGTGGGAATATAAAATGGAAGCAGAAGAGAGGTATAGTCAATATGATTTAGTGATTATCGCATGAGAAAAGTTTAGGGGACAGAGAGAAATCTCAGATGATTCACAGGTTTCCAGGTTGTACACTATTATTTAACCTGGACATGAGGAAGGAGTAGGAAATTTTCTGATGAATACAGAAGAGCAAAGAGCAGCAGCTCAACAGGAATGACTAATTTTCTTTCTGTGCATGTTTAATGGGATATTCATATAGGATTTTTGAATAGGTCATTGGATAATAAGCATTTATAGCTGGCATCCTACTAGTTTGACTCTCAGTAATAAGACTTGTCAAAGATCCAAGAATCTGAAAGTTGATGATAAATTTCCATGTGTATCACCATCAATGACTGAAAGTCAGCATCCACAGAATTGGAAAGATGAACTTAATAGATAAAGATGAATTGGAGTTGTGTTTCTCTTAGAGAATGATACTCTCCATGACTTGTGTGAGTCACAGCTGCCAGAAAACAAAGCGACCAAGGAACATATTAAAAAGCACAGCAAATTCAGTCCTAGAGTGCCTCTGTTTGGCTTTGTATTATAGTTCTGACTTCTGACTTCTAAAAAATCATTTTTTGGCAAAATGTGCTTTGTGTTTCTTCCCCTCTTGCAACCTGCAACCAAACAGAATCCTTTTTAGCAAGGCATTTTTGTGTTCTTTGACCAAAGCAACATATAAATAACAAAAAGAAGTAAGAGAAATAACTTTTTTTTTTTTTTTTTTGTATAGGCCAGTATTTAACATAAACTTGAGAGTGAGTGCCAGGATTATATTTAGGATTTAGGGACTAGATAGGAAAACTGGATAGAAATCTAAAGATTGCTGACTCAAACACAATGTGGTTTCTTTGCTTTATTTTCACAGCTCTGAATTCACAACTATTAGTTATATTTATATGCACTATAACTTTAGAAAGCACCTTCCCAAACCAAATATTATGTGATTTCTTATAATTTAGAGACTTTATTATAGAATTGACTTTCCAACTGTTCATAAGAATTATTGAGCATTTGCTACATAGTATCAGCTCAGCTGTGTCCACATGAGGTACCTATCGCCTTGTGTTAATGAATAATGGTTCACTAGGAATATTGGTTTTGGCATTTAAAGTGATCTATATTTAATGCAGATAGGACCAGGGACCACTCTTGAACATTAACATCCAAGCATCTTAAAATTACACATAAGGCTTTCATAATCTGACTTCTGCCTCACTCTCCATCTTTAGCCCTTTTCCCTGTGTGCCCTTTCTCTGGCATTACTGAACTGCCTGCAATGCCCTACTCACTCATCCTTCTCTTATAGGCAAATACATTCACTCTTTCATGCCTTATTCCCTCTCTTGCTGCTTCCTGGCATACTGCCACCCTTTCCTGCCTTCTACCCCTTTTAATCTGGCTAGCCTCAATATTTAAGTCTCTGCTGGGCCATGATTTCTATAAAAACCATCCCTGACATGCTTTATTTTCATTCTTTTTAAATTGTAATGCCTAGTATGTATGTAGCAGGACTCCTTAAAAAAATTGCTGAGTAAAATAAAGAATGTTTATAAAAAGGTGATGTGCAAGACTGTCCCCTTCTGTCTTGGAGCCAAGGGGACAGACATGTGGAGCAATAGCATACAGTTCAGATGGTAAAGATGCAGTAGAAAAATAAGTAAAGTACTGAGGCAGCCTCAAGGAAGGAGGTACCTGTTTATCTGGGGAAAGACATGCAGAATCAAGGAAGACTTCACATAGCATTGTTTTAAAAGATGAAAAAAATTGTCAGAATAGTGGAGGGAAACATTTTAGATATTAGGAAGACATTGTACACTAATAAAGGTGTCAGCAGTGATTTTGGAAATCATTTCTAAGGTACTATTAGGAAGTGGAGAACAGTACACTGTGTTACTGTATATGTTTCTACTGTATTTTAAAATTGTGTTTCTGGTGGTTTTGTTCATTTATGTTGGGTGGATGAATTTGTGAGTGAATGTTTGACATGTTTGTATGTCTTCAATCTAGTGGATTCTGGTATCTCCCCAAGTGGTTTGTTGAAGTTTTGGAGAATTATTTTTTAAGCAACTATTTCATGAAAGATTAAGCTTCATTTAAGTGCTCAATTTATGAAATGAAATGTCTTAAATCTATTTTTATAAAAACAATAGTATTTAATTGTTCTGAGTGGTTCATTTTAACCAAATATATGGATTTCACTTCAGAACAAGACTTAAAGCTGACATCAGAGGAAAAGCCACAAAGGCTTAAAGGAAGTGAAAATAGCCAGCATGAGGCGAATTTTATTTTATTTTTTTATTTTTATGTTTTTATTATTATACTGTAAGTTTTAGGGTACATGTGCACAATGTGCAGGTTTGTCACATATGTATCCATGTGCCATGTTGTTTTGCTGCACCCATTAACTCATCAATTAGCATTAGGTATATCTCCTAATGCTGCCCCTCCCCACTCCCCACACCCTCTGGCAGGCCCTGGTGTGTGATGTTCCCCACCCTGTGTCCCTGTGTTCTTAATGTCACTCATCGGACAAAGGGCTAATATCCAGAATCTACAATGAATTCAAACAAATTTACAAGAAAAAAACAACCCCATCAACAAGTGGGCAAAGGATGTGAACAGACACTTCTCAAAAGAAATTTATGCAGCCAACAGACACATGAAAAAATGCTCATAATCACTGGCCATCAGAGAAATGCAAATCAAAACTACAATGAGATACCATCTCACACCAGTTAGAATGGCGATCATTAAAAAGTCAGGAAACAACAGGTGCTGGAGAGGATGTGGAGAAATAGGAACACTTTTACACTGTTGGTGGGA
>NW_026652297.1:47910723-47993279 GCF_009828535.3 Hylobates moloch
TCCCACCAACAGTGTAAAAGTGTTCCTATTTCTCCACATCCTCTCCAGCACCTGTTGTTTCCTGACTTTTTAATGATTGCCATTCTAACTGGTGTGAGATGGTATCTCATTGTGGTTCTGATTTGCATTTCTCTGATGGCCAGTGATGATGAGCATTTTTTCATGTGTTTTTTGGCTGCATAAATGTCTTCTTTTGAGAAGTGTCTGTTCATGTCCTTTGCCCACTTTTTGATGGGGTTATTTTTTTCTTGTAAATTTGTTTGAGTTCATTGTAGATTCTTGATATTAGCCCTTTGTCAGATGAGTAGGTTGCGAAAATTTTCTCCCATTTTGTAGGTTGCCTGCTCACTCTGATGGTAGTTTCTTTTGCTGTGCAGAAGCTCTTTAGTTTAATTAGCTCCCATTTGTCAATTTTGGCTTTTGTTGCCATTGCGTTTGGTGTTTTAGACATGAAGTCCTTGCCCATGCCCCTGTCCTGAATGATATTGCCTAGGTTTTCTTCTAGGGTTTTGGGGTTTTAGGTCTAAAATGTGAGTCTTTAATCCATCTTGAATTAATTTTTGTATAAGGTGTAAGGAAGGGATCCAGTTTCAGCTTTCTACATATGGCTAGCCAGTTTTCCCAGCACCATTTATTAAATAGGAAATCCTTTTCCCATTGCTTGTTTTTGTCAGGTTTGTCAAAGATCAGATAGTTGTACATACGTGGCATTATTTCTGAGGGCTCTGTTCTGTTCCATTGATCTATGTCTCTGTTGTGGTATCAGTACCATGCTGTTTTGGTTACTGCAGCCTTGTAGTATAGTTTGAAGTCAGGTAGCGTGATGCCTCCAGCTTTGTTCTTTTGGCTTAGGATTGACTTGGTGATGCGGGCTCTTTTTTGGTTCCATATGAACTTTAAAGTAGTTTTTTCCAATTCTGTGAAGAAAGTCATTGGTAGCTTGATGGGGATGGCATTGAATCTATAAATTACCTTGGGCAGTATGGCCATTTTCACGATATTGATTCTTCCAACCCATGAGCATGGAATGCTCTTCCATTTGTTTGTATCCTCTTTTATTTCATTGAGCAGTGGTTTGTATTTCTCCTTGAAGAGATCCTTCATGTCCCTTGTAAGTTGGATTCCTAGATATTTTATTCTCTTTGAAGCAATTATGAATGGGAGTTCACTTATGATTTGGTTCTCTATTTGTCTGTGATTGGTGTACAAGAATGCTTGTGATTTTTGTACATTGATTTTGTATCCTGAGACTTTGCTGAATTTGCTTATCAGCTTAAGGAGATTTTGTGCTGAGACAATGGGGTTTTCTAGATATACAGTCATGTCATCTGCAAACAGGGACAATTTGACTTCCTCTTTTCCTAATTGAATACCCTTTATTTCCTTCTCCTGCCTGATTGCCCTGGCCAGAACTTCCAGCACTATGTTGAGTAGGAGTGGTGAAAGAGGGCATGCCTGCCTTGTGCCAGTTTTCAAAGGGAATGCTTTCAGTTTTTGCCCATTCAGTATGATATTGGCTGTGGGTTTGTCATAATAGCTCTTATTATTTTGAGATATGTCCCATCAATACCTAATTTATTGAGAGTTTTTAGCATGAAGGGTTGTTGAATTTTGTCAAAGGCCTTTTCTGCATCTATTGAGATAATCATGAGGTTTTTGTCTTTCGTTCTGTTTATATGCTGGATGACCTTTATTGATATGCGTATGTTGAACCAGCCTTGCATCCCAGGAATGAAGCCCACTTGATCATGGTGTATAAGCTTTTTGATGTGCTGCTGGATTCGGTTTGCCAGTATTTTATTGAGGATTTTTGCATCAATGTTCATCAAGGATATTGGTCTGAAATTCTCTTTTTTGGTTATGTCTCTGCCAGTCTTTGGTATCAGGATGATGCTGGCCTCATAAAATGAGTTAGGGAGGATTCTTTTTTTTCTATTGATTGGAATAGTTTCAGAAGGAATGGTACCAGCTCCTCCTTGTGCCTCTGGTAGAATTCGGCTGTGAATCCTTCTGGTCCTGGACTCTTTTTGGTTGGTAAGCTATTAATTATTGCTTTAATTTGAGAGCCTGTTATTGGTCTATTCAGTGATTCAACTTCTTCCTGGTTTAGACTTGGGAGGGTGTATGTGTTGAGGAATTTATGCATTTCTTGTAGATTTTGTAATTTATTTGCATAGAAGTGTTTATATTATTCTCTGATGGTAGTTTGTATTTCTGTGGGATTGGTGGTGATGTCCCCTTTGTCATTTTTTGTTGCATCTATTTGATTCTTCTCTCTTTTCTTCTTCATTAGTTTTGCTAGCGGTCTATCAATTTTGTTGATCATTTCAAAAAACCAGCTCCTGTATTCCTTGATTTTTTGAAGGGTTTTTTCTGTCTCTATTTCTTTCAGTTCTGCTCTGATCTTAGTTATTTCTTGCCTTCTGCTAGCTTTTGAATGTGTTAGCTCTTGCTTCTCTAGTTCTTTTAATTGTTTTGTTAGGGTGTCAATTTCAGATATTTCCTGCTTTCTCTTGTGGGCATTTAGTGCTACACATTTCCCTCTACACACTGCTTTGAATGTGTCCCAGAGATTCTGGTATATTGTGTCTTTGTTCTCACTGGTTTCAAAGAACATCTTTATTTCTGCCTTCATTTCATTATGTACCCAGTAGTCATTCAGGAGCAGGTTGTTCAGTTTCCATGTAGTTGAGCTGTTTTGAGTGAGTTTCTTAATCCTGAATTCTAGTTTGATTGCACTGTCATCTGAGAGACAGTTTGTTATAATTTCTTTTCTTTTACGTTTGCTGAGGAGTGCTTTACTTCCAACTATGTGGTCAATTTTGGAATAGGTGTGGTGTGGTGCTGAAAAGAATATATATTCTGTTGATTTGGGGTGGAGAGTTCTGTAGATGTCTATTAGGTCTGCTTGTTGCAGAGCTGAGTTCAATTCCTGGATATCCTTGTTAACTTTCTGTCTCGTTCATCTGTCTAATGTTGACAGTGGGATGTTAAGTCTCCCATTATTATTGTGTGGGAGTCTAAGTCTCTTTGTAGGTCTCTAAGAACTTGCTTTATGAATCTGGGTTCTCCTGTATTGGGCACATATATATTTAGGATAGTTAGCTCTTCTTGTTGAATTGGTCCCGTTACCATTATGTAATCACTTTCTTTGTCTCTTTTGATCTTCATTTGTTTAAAGTCTGTTTTTTCAGAGACTAGGATTGCATCTCCTGCCTTTTTTTGTTTTCCATTTGCTTGGTAGCTCTTCCTCCATCCCTTTATTTTGAGTCTATGTGTGTCTCTGCACGTGAGATGGGTTTCATGAGTACAGCACACTGATGGGTATTGACTCTTTATCCACTTTGCCAGTCTGTGTCTTTTAATTGGAGCATTTAGCCCATTTACATTTAAGGTTAATACTTTATGTGTGAATTTGATCCTGTCATTATGATGTTAGCTGGTTATTTGGCTTGTTAGTTGCTGCAGTTTCCTCCTAGCCTATGTGGTCTTTACAATTTGGCATGTGTTTGCAGTGGCTGGTACTGGCTGTTCCTTTCCATGTTTAGTGCTTCCTTCAGGAGCTCTTCTAGGGCAGGCCTGGTGATGACAATATCTCTCAGCATTTGGTTTCCTGCAAAGGATTTTTTTTCTCCTCCTCTTATGAAGCTTAGTTTGGCTGGATATAAAATTCTGAGTTGAAAATTCTTTTCTTAAGAATGTTGAGTGTTGGCCCCCCTCTCTTCTGGCTTGTAAAGTTTCTGCTGATAGATGCGCTGTTAGTCTGATGGGCTTCCCTTTGTGGGTAACCCAACCTTTCTCTCTGGCTGCCCTTAACGTTCTTTCCTTCATTTCAATTTTGGTGAATCTGACAATTATGTGTCTTGGAGTTGCTCTTTTCAAGGAGTATTTTTGTGGTGTTCTCTGTATTTCCTGAATTTGAATGTTGACCTGCCATGCTAGATTGGGGAAGTTCTCTTAGAGAATATCCTGCAGAGTGTTTTCCAACTTGGTTCTCTGCTTCCTATCACTTTCGGGTACACCAGTCAGACTTGGCTTTGGTCTTTTCACATAGTCCCATATTTCTTGGAGGCTTTGTTCATTTCTTTTTATTCTTTTTTCTCTAAACTTCTCTTATCTCTTCATTTCATTCATTTTGCCTTCCAGTGCTGATATCCTTTCTTCCAGTTGATTGCATCAGCTACTGAGGCTTGTGCATTCATCAAGTAGTTCTCATGCCTTGGTTTTCAGCTCCATCAGGTCCTTTAGTGAGTTCCCTGCATTGGTTATTCCAGTTATCCATTCATCTAATTGTTTTTCAAGGTTTTTCACTTCTTTGCCATTGGTTCGAACTTCCTCCTTTAGCTCGGAGTAGTTTGATTTTCTGAAGCCTTCTTCTCTCAACTCGTCAAAGTCATTATTCTCCATCCAGCTGTGTTCCCTTGCTGGCGAGGAGCTGTGTTCCTTTGGAGGAAGAGAGGCATTCTGAGTTTTAGAGTTTCCATTTTTTCTGCTCTGTTTTTTCCCCATCTTTGTAGTTTTATCTACCTTTGGTCTTTGATGATGGTGACATACAGATAGGGTTTCGGTGTGGATGTCCTTTCTTTTTGTTAGTTTTCCTTCTAACAGTCAGGACCCTCAGCTGCAGGTCTGTTGGAGTTCGCTGGAGGTCCCGTCCAGACCCTATTTGCCTGGGTATCAGCAGCGGTGGCTGCAGAACAGCAGATATTGGTAAACCACAAATGCTACTGCCTGATTGTTTCTCTGGAAGTTTTGTCTCAGAGGAGTACCTGGCCATGTGAGGTGTCAGTCGGCCCCTACTGGGGGATGCCTCCCAGTTAGGCTACTCAGCAGTCAGGGACCCACTTGAGGAGGCAGTCTGCCCATTCTCAGGTCTCAAGCTGTGTGCTGGGAGAACCACTACTCTCTTCAAAGCTGTCAGAGAGGGACATTTAACTCTGCAGAGGTTGCTGCTGCCTTTTGATTGTGTCCTTCCCCCAGAGGTGGATCCGACAAAGGCAGGCAGGCCTCCTTGAGCTGTGGTGTGCTCCACCCAGTTTGAGCCTCCCGGCTGCTTTGTTTACCTACTGAGGCCTGAGCAATGGTGGGCGCCCCTCCCCCAGCCTCTCTGCCGCCTTGTAGTTTGATCTCAGACTGCTGTGCTAGCAATGAGTGAGGCTTCATTGTCATAGGACCCTCCGAGCCAGGTGGGAGGTAAAATTTCCTGGTGTGCCATTTGTTAAGCCCATTGGAAAAGTGTAGTGTTTGTGTGGGAATGACCCGATTTTCCACGTGCTGTCTGTCACCCCTTTCTTTCACTAGGAAAGGGAATTCCCTGACCCCTTGTGCTTCCCGGTGAGGTGATGCCTTGCCCTGCTTTGGCTCATGCAGGGTGCACTGCACCCACTGTCCTGCACCCAGTGTCCGGCACTCCCCAGTGAGATGAACCCAGTACCTCAGTTGGAAATGGAGAAATCACCCATCTGCTGCGTAGCTCACTCTGGTAGCTGTAGACTGGAGCTCTTCCTATTTGGCCATCTTGGCTCCACCCCTCTCCCAGATTGTTAATTTTTTTAAAAGCCTGCTGTGCTGGAAATTACACTGAGTTTGTGATGAATCTATATGTTAATTGGGGGAATATTTACATTTTAATGACAATGCATTTTTTGACTCCTGTGAAGTGGTTTCTATTTATATAGGTCAAATTTAATTTTCTCAGTAATATTTTATAGTTTTTAAAATATGTGTTTCCTTTCTTTTTGAGACAGAGTTTCACTCCAGGCTGGATTGCAGTGCCTCAATCATGGCCTACTGCAACCTCTGCCTCCTGGGTTCAAATGATTCTCCTGCCTCAGCCTCCTAAGTAGCTGGGATTATAGGCATAATCCACTGCTCCCAGCTAAGTTTTGTATTTTTAGTAGAGATGGGGTTTCACCATGTTGTCCAGACTGGTCTTAAATTCCTGAACTCAAGTAATCCTCCTGGCTTGGCTTCCCAAAGTGCTGGGTTTACAGGCATTAGCCACTGTGCCCAGCCTTGGTGTTTCCTTATTTTATCAGATTCATCTGTGTCTCATTTTTTTATGAAGTTATAAATGACATTTTTAAAAAATTTCAAGTTGATTGTTTACTGCTAGGATATAGGAATACAGCTGATTTTTGTATGTTGATTTTTGTATCCTCCCTCCTTGCTAAACTTAGACTTACTTATTAGTTCTAGTAGCTTTTTTGGTAGATTTGATCAGATTTTATACATACAACAAAGATTATCAAATCTTTTCATTCTCAATCTACTATCTTACTATGGATAGGAAGTCTTTTAGACTTGTGGCAAAACAATCTCTGTTGCAGCTAGTCAACTCTGCCATTGTAGTATGAGAGCAGCCAGAGGATATATACATTAATAAACTCAGCTGCGTTCCAATAAAACTATTTACAAATCAAGAAGCTGGCACAGGTTGTAGTTTATCTGCCCCTATTATGTGATCTTGGTTGTGAGTTTTACTTCTTTCCAACCTGGATAACTTTTATTCATTTTTCTTGTCTGACAGCACTGGCTAGAATATTTAGCACAATGCTTACTAAAGCATTGAAAGCAGGCATTATTGTGTCATTCTTGATATGGGGAAAGCGTTCAGTTTGTCATCACGATACACATTAGCTGTGGGTTTATTATAGATGTTTTGTATCATGCTGATGAAGTTCATTTGTATTCTTAGGTTGCTGAAAGAGCTTTTTTTTTCTTTTTAAATCAAGAATGAAGTTGAATTTTATCAAATGCCTTTATTTACTGAGATAATCATAAGGTTCTTCTCTTTTAGTTTTTTAATGGGGTGAATAACTGATGTTTTAATGTTAAACCAACCTTTCATTTTAGAATAAAACCTACTTTCTTAGGATGTAGGCTTTTAAAAAGTATATCACTGGGGCCAGACACGGTGGCTCATGCCTGTAATTTTAGTACTTTGGGAGGTCAAGGCAGGAGATTGCTTGAAGCTGGAGTTTGAGACCAACCTGGGCAACAAAGTGAGACCCTATATTTATTTGGATTCAGTTTGCCAAAATTCGGTTTAGAAAGTTTTAAAAGACTATTTAAATGTAGTTTTAGGTTCACAGCAACATTGAGAGTAAGGTACACAGATTGTCTGTGCTTCCTGTCCCCAGACATGCACAGCTTCCCCCATTATCAGTTTCTCTCACTAGAGTGGTACAGTTGATATGATTGATGAACCAAAATGGCATGTCATAATCATCCAGATTTCATAGTTTATATTAGTGTGCACTCTTGGTGTTGTACATTATGTAGGTTTGGAAAGGACCGATATTCATCATTATAGTATTGTACAAAGTAATTTTACTGCTCTAAAATTTATTTGTGTTTCACTTATCTGCCCTTTCATGCCCTCTGCAACCACAGGTAACCACTGATCTTTTTACTGTATCCATAGTTTTGCCTTTTCTAGAATGTCATATAGCTGAAATCATACAGTGGATAGCCTTCAGATTGGCATCTTTCACTTAGTAATATGCATTTATGTTTCCATCATGTCTTCTCATTACCTGATAGCTCATTTCTGTTTAGAACTGAATAATAGTTCATTGTGTAACTGTACCAGAGGTTGTTCACTCACCTATTGCAAGGTATCTTGGTTGCTTCAGAAATTGGTGAAATTTTTTGTCAATGTTCATGAGGGAGTTTTCTGTTTTGTAATATCATTGTTTGGTTCAGAGTAATGCTAGCATTATAGAATGAGTTGTGTTGTATTTCTCCTCTTTATTATTTGGGAGAGAGGTTGTGTAAAATTATATTACATCTGCCTAAACTGTTTGATAGGATTCCCTAGCATAGCTATCTGGGCCTGGAGTTTTCTCAGCTTTATTTTCTTTCATAGATATAGGGTGATTTGGATTATCTATTTCTTCTTGATTGAGCTTTGGTAATTTTTATTTTTTAAGGAATGTGCCCATTTAATCTAAGTTGTCATTGTTAGTTACATAAAGCTTACACTATTATCTTGCTATTCTTTTAATATCTGTAGAATGTACAAAAATATTACATTAATTGTCTCTGAAATTAGTAATTTGTTCTCTTTTTTATGATCAGCCTGGCTAGGTCAAGGTTTATCACTTCCATTGATGACCTCAAAGTATTTGGTTTTATTGATTTTCTCTATTGTTCTCCTGTTTCATCTTTGATGTCATCGTTGGTTTGGCCTGCTATCACAAAATACCATAGACTTGGTAGCTTATAAACAACAGAAACTGATTTCATACATTCCTAAAGGCTGCAAAGTCCCAGATCAAGGTGCCAGAAGATTCAGTGTCTGGTGAGGGACAAATTCCTGATTTCTAAGTTCCCTTTTTTCCCCTGCGTGCTTCATATGGCAGAAGGGGTGAATGAGCTTTCTGGGGTCTCTTATATAAGGGCACTAATCCCATTCATTAGGGCTTGGATTCCGTGAGTTATCACCTCCACGAAGCTGCAGTTTCTAATAGCATCACCTCTGTGATTAAGTTTCAGCATATGAGTTTTGGGAGGACAAAAATGTTCACACTATGTTCTGATGTTTATTATTTTCTCTGCTTCTGTTGGGCTTAATTTGCTCTCTCTTTTTTTGTAGTTTGTTCTTTTTTACTTAATGTTTTTGTTTGTTTTTTTTTGAGACAGAGTCTCGCTCTGTCACCTAGCCCAGAGTGCAGTGGCATGATTTCGGCTCACTGCAACCTCTGCCACTGGATTCAAGCAATTCTCATGCCTCAGCCTCCTGAGTAGCTAGGACTACAGGCACACACCACTGCACCCAGCTAATTTTTGTACTTTTAATAGAGATGGGGTTTCACCATATTGGCCAGGGTGGACTCGAACTCATGACTTTGTGACCCACCCACATCGGACACCCAAAGTGCTGGGATTATAGGCATGAGCAACTGTGCCCAGACCTTTTTTTACTTTCTTAAGATAGAAGTCAAGGCTATCGATCTGAGTGTCTTCCAGTATAGACATTCAGTGCTTTTTATTTAAGAATGGTTGTAGCTATATTCCACAAAGTCCAACATGTAGTCTTTTCATTTTTATTCAGTACAAAATAGTTTCCAATTTCTCTTTGTGTCACCACTTTGCTTAGGATTATTTAGATATGTGTTACTTTGTTTCCAAATTTTTGAGTATTTTGATGAGCTATTTTGTTACTGATTTCTAATTTGATTCTTTTGTGGTCAGGGACCGTACTTTGTATGACTTAAATCCTTTTGACTTAATACTTTCATGAAGATTTATTGTATGGCCTAGAATATGGTCTGTTTTGCCAAGTGTTTCAAGGGTACTTGAGAAGTATAATGTTCTTCAAGTCTACTCTTGTCTTGCTGATTTTCTGCCTCGTTGTTTTATCATGTATTGAGTATGCAATATTGAAATCTCACACTATACCTGTGAATTTGTCAATTTCTTCTATCAGTTTTTGGCTCGTATTTCAAAGCCATTATGTTACCAGGTACATAAATATTTAGGATTATGAGTTCTTGAAAAACTAAATATTTTATCATTATGAAATGATGTTGTTTATAGCTAGTAATATTTTTTGCTGTGAAATCTACTTTAGTATTAATATAACAATTCCTGCTTAGATTTCGTCATCTGTTTGCATGGGATATATTTTTCTTCCTTTTAACCAATTTGTGTCTTTATATTTAAAGTGTGTTTCTTATAGGTAGCATGGAGTAGGATCTTGCCTTTTATACAGTTTGACAATTTGTCTTTTAATTTAGGTTATTAGGCCCATTTCATTTATAATGTGATTATTGATATATTAATAGTTAAGTTTATCTGTCATCATGCTGTTTGATTTTCATTAGTCCCAGCTATTCTTTGTTCCCTTCTCTTTCTGGTTTCCTTTCAATTAGTTATAGTTTGTAAACTATAAACTTTTATAGTTTAGTTTTATCTCTCATTTTTTTTGGCTTATTGGCTCTAATTTTTTTTTTGCTATCTTAGTGGTTGCATTACAATTTGTACTGTATGATTTTAAATTATCACCATTCACTTTCAGACAATATTATATCATATCACATACAGCATAAGAAAATCAGAATAATATGCTTCCATTTCCTCTCTCCCAGCCAGATTCTTCCTGGATTTGTGGAATTATGGTTTTCATTAAGTTTAGAAAGCTTCTGTTCATTTTCTCTTTATGTTTTGTCATTGTCTCTTCCTCCCTCTTTGGGGACATGAATATTATTGCTTAAAGCTTTCGCATAATTCTCTGATGTCTCAAATTTATGAATCTTCTCTTTTGTGGTATCTAGTCCGTATTTACTTCCACCCAATGTCGTTTTCAGTCATGACTTTGTTTTTTTTGTTTGTTTGTTTTTTGAAACAAAGTCTCACTCCATTGCCCAGGCTGGAGTGCAATGGCTCGACCACCTCTCACTGCAACCTCTGCCTCCTGGGTTCAAGCCATTCTCCTGCCTCAGCCTCCTGAGTAGGTGGAGTTACACGTGCCTGCCATGAGACCCAGCTAATTTCTTTGTATTTTTAGTAGAGATGGGGTTTCCCCAGGTTGGCCAGGCTGGTCTTGAACTCCTGACCTCAAGTGATCCAGCCGCATTGGCCTCCCAAAATGCTGGGATGACAAGCATGAGCCACCATACCTGGCCCAGTCCTGACATTTTAATTTGAATTCCTACTAGTGTAATTTTCTTTCAAAAAATATCTTCCATGTCTCTACTTGAGATTCATTTGGGGACACAGTTGACTTATAAACAACTTGATCTTTCTGGTCTTGCTTTATGATTTGGTCTAACTTTCCACTCCTGAATCAAGGTGTTTCTGATAACTCTATTCTTTGCCCTGTGAAGTCTTGAGTTTTTTCAGTATCATTAATAGGAATGGACACTCTTCCTGGTACATTGTGAGCAACAGGCACTGTTTCTTATAATTTTTTAAGGATTTTTTCCCCCTGGTCTCAAGTAGTTTCCTGGCACAAATGTACTGTTCATTATTCTGCTAAATAAATACTCAAGAGGGTGTTTTTGCAGATCTCCAGTGTTATTTTCCTTTACTGCTGTCTCCTTTCAAGTATGCTGTGATTTCTCTCTGTCTTGGTTTTTTGAGACTCTCGGCTTCATTGTTCGAACTCAGAGAATCTGGTGGGCTCTACCTCAGTTTTTGGTAGACTCTACCTCAGTTTTTTTTTCTTCCATTGTCATAGCCTGGAAACTTTGTCACTCAGGGGGCTGGGGTGTTTGTAAGGCTTATTTCACTTCTTTCCTATCTTACAGGGATCATTGTCTTCATTACCTGAAATCCATGTTCTTGAAAATCGTGGTATTATGTATTTTGTCTTTTTTGTTTTACGTGACAAGGTAAATCAGTATCTGCTGCTCCATCGTGGCCAGAAGCAGACTGCAGCAGAGCTTCAGCACATGACATAGACCAGCTACAATGCTTTTCTACCCCCTTTACTTAACGGCTTCCTTCTCACCCTTCATTTCTCAGTGTAGCCATCTCTTCCCCAGGGAAATCTTCCTGAGCCCAGTATAGATCAAACCCTATGTGATCATAGAACTGTTTTCTTGCAGCATCTATCTGAATTTGTAATTTCACTTCTTTGTATTTTTTCTTCACTACACTTAAAGCTAAACAAGAGCAGAGTTACTGCTTGTTTTATCTGCAGAGCTCAGCAGACTGTCTTCCCCATGGTAGGAATCCAGTGCATATTTGTTTTGTGTATGGATAGGTGAAGGTTAAAATGCACAGGACTTTATATCCAAAAACTACTCATATATTTTATTTCCCCCTTGTTTTCCCCCGATGCAGATTCTGCTAGCCTATCAAAAATCCAAGATGCAGTTATTTCAGATGAACACTTACTAGAACTCAAAAATAGCCACTATGAGCAACTTACAGTAGAAATTGAACAAATGGAAAATACGGTTCATGTACTACAAAAGGAGCTACCTGAGGCAAAAGAAACAGAATTACAGTTAGCGCATCAGAAAGGTGAATGGGAGCAAGAACGCTACAGTTTGAGGTATGACATTCTAGTTTTAGAGAAATATTTTAATTCTTTATTCTAAATATATATGTGAGAATTGTGATTGCTGACTTTCTGGGGCTTAATGGGAGAAAATGTCTTGGTCTTGTGGAGTATGAAAATCTTGGAAATACAACAAATTCTTAACTGTGCTTTTATTTAGTGCATATTCTTTTAAATTGTGATTTTAATGGCTATATAGAAGTCTACCATATAGAAATCTCATTATTTAACAAATAGAATTTGGGGTTTTCAATTCTTTTGTATTAGAATTAGTGCTGCAAGAAATACTTCTTATTATTACTATTATCATTATTACTATTATGATTATTATTATTAGATATTATTATTAGAGTTTTGCTCTGTCACTGAGGCTGGAGTGCAGTGGTGCAAACATAGCTTACTGCAACTTTGAACTTTTGGGGTCAAGGGATCCTCTTGCCTCAAATTCCTAAGCAGCTCAGACTATAGGCACACGCCCCCATGCCTGGCTTTTAAATTTTTTCATTGAGACAAGGTCTCACTATCTTGCCCAGTCTGATCTCCAACTCCTGACCTCCAACAGTCCTCCTGCATTGGCCTCCCAAAGCATTGAGATTACAGGAGTGAGCCATCGCGCCCAGCCCACAATATCTTTTATATAAATCATTTTCTGCATTTCTAAGTATTTACTTTGAAGAAAGTCTTCAATATAGAATTTTTTGGTTAAAATACAGAAACTTTTTCAAAAAGGCCTTGGATCAATATTTCTAAATTGTCCTCAAGAATATTTGTATTTAATGCATGCTGAGCTTAATACCTAGGTGATGGGTTGATAGGTGCAGCAAACCACTGTGGCACATGTTTACCTATGTAACAAGCCTGCACATTCTGCTCATGTACTCTGGAAATTAAAATTAAAATTAAAAAAGAATATTTGTATTAATTTACAGTTCAACCAACAGAGCATGAAACGGCCATTTGTCTCAAACCAGAATACTTTTTAAAAACTTTATACAGTTTTATTCTTTTTTTTTTAACTCTCTGTTTAAAATTGATTTATTTTTATTTCAATAGCTTTAGGGGTACAAGTGGTTTTTGGTTACATGAATCAGTTTTATAGTGGTGAAGTCTGGGATTTTAGTGTATCCATCACCCAGTAGGTAGTTTTTATTGCTCACTTTTCTTCTCTCCTTCCTTTTTCTGAGTCTCCAATGTCATTATACCACTCTGCCTGCCTTTACATAACCTAGCATAGCTCCCACTTATAAATGAGAACGTGTGGTATTTGTCTTTCCATTCCTGAGTTACTTCACTTAGGATAATGGCCTCTAGCTCCATCCAATTTGCTGGAAAAAACATTATTTCATTCTTCTTTATGGCTGAGTAGTATTCTGTGATGTGTGTGTGTGTTTATATATTTGTGTATATATATACATATATACATGTATGTGTATGTAGATATATGTATATGTGTATATATATGCACACATAGATATATGGACTCACACACATAAATGTGTATGTATATCACATTTTCTTTATTCCATTCATCAGTCGATGGACACTGGTTGATTCCATATGTTTTCATGTTGTAATTGTGCTGCAGTAAACATATGTATGAAGGTGTTTTTTTGAGAGTATGATTTCTTTTGTAGATATCCGGAAATGAGAATGCTGGATACAATGGTAGGATCTACTTTTAGTTCTTTGAGAATCTCCACAGATTTTGTACTAACTTGTATTCCCATCAGCAGTGTATAACTGTTCTCTTTTCACCACATCCACGCCAACATCTGTTGTCTTTTGATTTTTAATAGTGGCCATTTTGGCTGCAGTGAGGTGATATCTCATTGTTGTTTTATTTTGCATTTCCCTCATGATTAGTGATATTTAGCATGTTTTTATATGCTTGTTCAGCATTTGCTCATCCTCTTTTGAGAAATGCCTATTCATGTCATGTGCATACATTTTAATGGAATCATTTGTATTTTTCCTGCTGATCTGTTTTGAGTTTCTTGTAGGTTATGGATATGAGTCCTTTGATAGATTCATAATTTGCAAATATTTTTCCCATTCTATAGGTTGCTGGTTTACTCTTATGATTATTAATTTGCGGTGCTGAAGCTGAAGCTTTTTAGCTTAATTAGGTCTTATTTATTTTCATTTTTGCTGCATTTGCTTTTAGGGTCTTCATCATAAATTCTTCACCTAGGTCAATGTTTTCAGGTCTTAGTTTTAGGCCTTTAATCCATCTTGAATTAATTTTTGTATATGATGAGAGATAGAGATCCAGTTTCATTCTTCTACATGTGGCTATCTTTTTTTCCTAGCACCATTTATTGAATAATGTGTACTTTCTCCAGTGTATGTTTTTGTATCCTTTCTCAGAGATCATTTGGTTGTAAGTGGCTTTATTTCTGAATTGTCTATTCTGTTTCATTGATCTATGTATCTACTTTTATACCAGTATGATGCTGTTTTTGTTACTGTGGCTTTAGAGTATAATTTGAAGTCAGGTAATGTGATGCCAACATGTTTGTTCCTTTTGCTTGGTATGTCTGTTGTTATTCAGGCTCTTTTGTGGTTCTACATAAATGTCAACTTTTTTTTATAGTTCTGTGAAGAATGACATTGATACTTTCATAGGAATTGTATCAAATCTGTAGACTGCTTTGGGCACTATGGTCATTTTTCACAATATCAATTCTTTCAGTCCATGAACATAAGATGTATTTTCATTTGTCTGTGTCATCTATTATTTTCCTCAGTGGTGTTTTCCAGTTATCCTTATATAGATCACTCACCTCCTTCATTAAGTGTATCCCTAGGTATTTTATACTTTTGCAGCCCTAGTAAAAGGGATTGGGTTCTTGTTATGACTCTCAGCTTGGTTGTATTTTGTGTATAGTGGTGCCACTGATTGGTATTCGTTTATTTTGTAACCTCTGAGACTTTACTGAATTCATTTATCAAATCTAGCAGTGTTTTGTAAGAGTCTTTGGGGTTTTCTAGGTATAAGATCATATCATTGGTGAAAAGATAGTTTAACTTCCTCTTTTAAATTTAGATGCCCTTTATTTCTCTTGCCCAATTGCTCTGCTTAGGACTTCCCAGTTTTATTCTTAATATGCATGAAATAAAAGTAAAATGGAAAGTGATTCATGATTAGTTTATTTCACATCTCTCTCTCATAAACAGATAAAATCAATTCAAGGTTCTATGTTAAAAACAAAATATTAGACCCTGTCTTGTCAAAGAATGTCTAAATTGCTTATAAAATACGTAGGAATCAAGAATATAAGTTAAAAATGTTTCCAAAAAATAAACATAAAAAGTATGGGTTAACACAAGGGTTCCCGATCCCCAGGCCAAGGACCAGTACCAGTCCCTGGCCTGTTAGGAACTGGGCCACACAGCAGGAGGTTAGTGGCAAATGAGCAAGAGAAGCTTCATCTGTTTGCAGCCCCTCCCCATCACTCACATTACTGCCTGAGCTCCTTCTCCTGTCAGATCAGTGGTGGCATTAGATTGTCATAGGAGTGTGACCTGAACCCTGTTGTAAGTTGCTCATGCAGGGGATCTAGGTTGTTCACTCCTTATGAGAATCTAATGCCTTATGATCTGTCACCTTCTCCTGTCACCTCCAGATGGGACCATCCAATAGCAGGAAAACAAGCTCAGGGCCCCCACTGAGTCTACATTATGGTGAGTTATGGAATTATTTCATTATTAATAATAGCAGAAATAAAGTGCAGAATAAATGTAATGTGCTTGAATAATCCTGGAAGCATCCCCCCACCTCAGGTCTGTGGAAAAATTACTTTCCACAAAACCAGTCCCTGGTGCCAACATGGTTGGGGACAGCTGGCTTAACAGATGTGAGACCTCTTTGCCTTTTCTTGGATTAATCTGCAGATATACATTGCGTGAATGATATCTGATGGTGCCACCTTGGCCTGTAAATCATTTTAGGGATACCTCCAGTATTTCATGAAAATTAAAATTTCTTCTAGTGAAGAACTAAATGATATCCAGAAGCAACTTTCCGAAGAACAGAATGCAAGAATGTTACAAGATGATATTCTGACTAATAAACAAAAGCAGATAGAAGTGGCCGAAAAGAAAATGAATTCTGAGGTATTTTCTTTAGTCATTTTCAAATGCTTTTATATAAAGTGTATGTATTTAAAAAAACAATTGTATATATTTTGGAAAGAATAAAGGATTTTATATCACATATATATGTATATATTCTATATATCCTTTATCATGTATCTATATATGTACATATAGGATAAAGCCATGTTCTTAATTCAACTCCATTTGTCTGCAACAGTTGAGTAGTGACGTTCACAATGGCCTAAATCCAAAGAAGAAGCATTTGATGTTTTTCGTAAGAATTGATTATCTTTCCAATATCAAAAATAAGTTTTGCTAACAAGAGATTTTCCAGTTTTTGGACATTAGTTCATCTTTTAAAAATATTAATAGAGAAGTCAGTTTATTATTTTCACTGCTAGGAAAGTAGGATATGTATAGCTGGGTCAGAGACCATATTGTGGATATCATTATCCTTACTTTTGAGGACAGTAACAGTTTGCTCCAAGTAGTCTCTCATTTCAATGCAAAGAGCTTTGAAAACAATGACATGCCATGATATACATTGAGTGATAATTTATTGATAAGTATTTTGTTCCCAGAGAAATAGTTCAGTATATTTTCCTATATTTCACACTTATTACTGTTTCAAACATTATAAAGAAGAAATAAGTTATTGCAATGGCAAATAATCTCATGATTTCTAAGAAAAGGTCTATAAGTTGTACCCTACCATTCATATTTTGAAATAAAAGGCTTCTTTTGTATTTATATATTTACACCACAGAAGTAACTGTGATTTTGTGGAGGATCACTAGAAGTAGCATCAGAAGACCTGGAGAAAATCCTGCATCTTGCATATATACATATGTGTATATTTGAATATATATGTATATATTCAAAAATATGTATATATTTTTGAGATGGAGTCTTCCACTGTCACCTGGGCTGGAGTGCAATGGCATGATCTTGACTCACTGCAACCTTCGCCTCCCAGGTTCACTCGATTCTCCTGCCTCAGACTCCCGAGTAGCTTGGATTACAGGTGCACACCACCATACCTGGCTAATTTTTTGTATTTTTAGTAGAGACAGGGTTTCACTATGTTGGCCAGGCTGGTTTCAAACTCCTGACCTCGTGATCTGCCTGCCTCGGCCTCCCAAAGTGCTGGTATTATAGGTGTTAGCCACTGCCATCAGCTGCATATATTTTTTTAACTTCTCCTTTTAAGAATTGTGATCTTACATGAGTTCAGTGTCGTATGTAGAGGTGCAATGCTTAGATGCAGATGTGTACAATGTAGAAGGGTACAATGCTTAGATTTAACAGTTGTGAATAAATGTAACTCTTATAACTGACTATAAAATATTAGAAAAGTAGAATATTGATAAAACATACTTCAGAAAAAGGAACTTAAAGAATTTTGAGAAATTGCTTCTGCCCAAACATATGTATAGCTAAGGCTCCTATGATGGTGTGGTTTATAGGTGAGATATCAGAGTGTAAACTCAATTTAAAAAATATAGTCAAATGTATTAATCTTATATTTTATGCCTCTGGGTTTTTTTGTAATTCAGAGAAAGGCTTTTCCAATTCTGATATTCTTAAAAATCCTCCAGTGATTTAATTTTCATAATCTTTAAGTAAATATTTAAATTTGTGGAATTTACACTCTATTAGGTTTGAAGTTTTTGTCCAACTTGTTTTTAAATATCCACAGTGGGAATTCTTTCACTATACAAACATACAGGTTATTCTTTAATTTCAGAAGAAATTATGATATGTCCCTCTATTGAGTGCTAACTAAAAGTTCCCTTTGTTTACTCAGATTTCTCTTAGCCATAAGGAAGAAAAAGAACTCTTGCATGAAAATCGCATGTTGCAGGAAGAAATTGCCATGCTAAGACTAGAACTAGACACAATAAAACATCAGAACTGGCTAAAGGAAAAGAAATATCTGGAGGACATTAAAAGTGTGAAAGAAAAGAAGGATAATCTTCTAAAGGCTATACAATTGCATGAGGAAGCATTAACAAAAGCAGTAGGTCAGTACAGTGGGCAGCTTAGCATTTTGACAACTGAGAATAAAATGCTCAGTTCTGAACTGCAGAATGTAAGACACAACAATGAAACACTGGAAATGGAAATTCAATTATGTCATTTTAGACTGGCTACTGCTCTACATGATTGTGACCAAAGTCAGATAGCAGAAAGAGATTTCTTTCCAGAGAACAAGACATGAACAGGTTTATTTACAGGAGACAATGAATTCTCATATATCTAACCTAAAAGATAACAGTGAGATTCTTTCTGAACAACTCTAATGCTGACAGTAAAATTAACAGCCTGAAAATTAAGGTCCATTACACAAGATAAACTCTGAGAGAAAAGATGGGGCAGGCCACCAGCTTTCCTTTTCAGGCAACTTAGTCATTCCAGCCTGCAGGCTTTGGAGAGTACAAACTGACCAGGGGAAGAAGAGATCCTGCAGCACAGCACAGCTGCTTTATCAAATCATGGCCAGACTGCTTCTGTAAGCAGGCCCCTGATCCTGTTTCTCCTCACTGGAAAGGACCTCCCAGCTGAGGCCTCCAGCTACTCCCTCCAGTGTTCCCTGGCCAACAGGGGTTTAAATCCCCCTGGGACAGAGCACCGAGAGAGAGGGGGGTGGGTCACCACCTTTGCTGTTTGGGGGACTAGCCATTCAGGCCTGCAGACTTTGGAGAGCCCAAGCTGACCAGGGGTGGAAGTGGTACCTCAGCACAGCACAGCCGCCCTATGAAAATGTGGCCAGAATCTTTTTTAAGTCAGTCCCCGACCACATTTGTTATCACTGGGTGGAGCCTTTCAACCAGGGTCTCTGGCTACCTTCAGTGCTGTTCTCTGGCTGACAGAGGTTTCAGGCCTTCCTGAGTCAGAGCTCCCAGGGGGAGGACCAGATTGTCATCTTTGCTGTTTGGGCAACTCAGCCATTTCAGCCTTAGGGCTTCAGAGTGTCTGAGGTGACCAAGAGCTGAAGTGAACCCCCAGCATAGCACAGCTGCTCTACCAAAAAGTGGCCAGACCTACTTTTTAAGCAAGTCCCTGTTCTTATTCCTCCTGACTAGGCAAGACTTTTCTCCACTTGCCTCCAGCCACCTCCTACAGGTGTGTTCAGATTGGCAACAAGTTTGTACCTCAGTGGTTCCGCACTCCCAGAGGAAGGGGCAGGCTATCATCTTTGCCTTTTCACAGCCTTCATTGGTGATACCTTCAGGCACTGGAAAATATGAGGCAATTAGGGACTGGAGTGGACCCCCAGCATACCACAGCCACCCTATGGAAAAGTGACCAGACTGTTACGTGGGTGCCAGTTTCCATATCTTCTCGATGGGCAGGTCCTCCCATCCTGGGTCTCTAGCCAGCACCCCACTGGAGCTATCAAGCCAGTAGCAACTCAGCAATTCCCTGGACAGAGCTTCCAGTAGCAACTGAAATCCTCTATGCCACTGCCTCTGCAGTGGAACTCTCCTTGCTACCCTCGGAATATCAAGGGAGCAAAGACTTCAAGTGCTGTATTGACACCTCCAGCAAGTGCAGTTGACCCATTGAGCAAGCCAGTCCATCTCCCGTGGGTCCCACACACTCTCCACTGCTCATCACCAGACAGGGAACGCTGGCTTTGGCCCACAGAACAGACCCTCCATCCTGGGCTGATGGCACTAAGTGATTGCTAACTCACATCTCTCTGGGGTGGAGCCCCTAGGAGAAAAGCCAAGTGGTGGAGCAGCAAGCCAGCTGATGTGGAGCCCAAAGGGCAGGGACAGCTATCTCTCTAGGCTCCATTTGCTGTTATGAGACACTTTACCCCAGCACTTTAGGAGTGCTGAGGTCAGACCAGCCACATCTTATGTGCAAGATTGCCCAGCAGAGATAAGGTCTGAGAGTTCCCCTCTTAAAAAAAGGGGACTGGCTTAAAAAAGAAGTCCAGCCACATTTTTGTAGAGCAGCTGTGCTGTGCTGGGGCTTTACTTTTGAGAGAGTTCTCCTCTGAGACCTGATCTCTGCTGGGCAGTCTTGCTCATGAGATGGGACTGCTCTGACCTCAGCACTCCTTAGTCTGCTTGCCTCTCCCAGGACCCCAGCCTGGCCACACCTGCTTACAGGGCACTCTTGGGTGCTCACACCATAGCTTCTGTGCCAGTGGACCATGTCTGACCAGTGGAGGGCTGCAGCAAGGTGGCCCTACAGCCATGGACCAGCCTGCATATTGCCTCTCCATACTGCAGCTCTTTATACGCAAACTTCCTACATCCCTTTGCTGGTGTGTGTTTACATGGGTGGGTTTTGCTGTACTTGCCCTACCAGCACACGGGAGAGCATCACACACCCCAACCCACACCAACTGCCATTGAAGATGGAGCCCTGGCAGGCATAGAGCCAAAAATCCCCCACCCCCACCAGCACCTTGCCCTTGAGCTAATGCCGCAGAGAGGAAAATGGACCCTCTTATATCCTGAGGGACCACTGTTGCTTGAGGGGCACAGAGAAGGCACCTAGACCTGCATTGGCCAGCACTCCACCCCAAACCAACACTGCCTCCAGTGCAACAGCACACACAGTCAGCAGGGGCCCCCTGGTCCCCACTCTAGCTGTCTTGCCTCCACCACTGGGTGAATGCCCACAGGGAGGCAGGCACTTTTGCATCCGCTAGCACTCTGCTGCAGTTGCCGCACTTTGGTCCCCTCAGTGCAGTGGACCCCAAACCTCAAGGAGCCAGAGAACAAAGTTGGGGCGCAGTACAAGTTCCTCAGAGTTAAAGCACACAGTCCAGGAATCGGGAGCTGAACATTGTCTCCCTAAAATCTTCCAGAAACAAAGCCAGTTGGCTGAATCCACCTTACATCACAATCAAACCCTCAAGGTCATCAAACGTGATCAAAGAAAAATACTCTGTCCAAAGGTCAGCAACCACAAAGGCTGAAGGTGGAGAAGCTCATAAAGATGAGAAATAATCTGTGCAAGAACACTGAAAACTCAAAAAGTCAGT
The DNA here is from genome assembly GCF_009828535.3 of Hylobates moloch. NCBI lineage: Eukaryota > Metazoa > Chordata > Mammalia > Primates > Hylobatidae > Hylobates > Hylobates moloch. Next base: position 47,931,843 of record NW_026652297.1, read on the forward strand.
GTGTCTTCTTTCCTCCAAATGACTGCATCAACTCTCCAGCAAGTGTTTGGAACTGGGCTGAGGCTAAGATGTCTGAAATGATACAAGTAGAATTCAGAATATGGGTAGGAACAAAGTTCACTGAGTGAGAGAAGTATGTTATAATCCAATGCAAGGAAGCTAAAAATCACTGCAAAACATTGCAGGAGCTAACAGACAAAATAGCCAGTATAAAGAAGAACATAACCGACCTGATAGAGCTGAAAAGCACACTAGAAGAATTTTCATAATGAAATCACATGGTGATTGTGTGTGATTGCATTATGAAAATTCTTGTAGTGTGTGTGGGCACCCGAGAGTGCCCTGTAAGCAGGTGTGGCCAGGCTGGGGCCCTGGGAGAGGCAAGCTGACTAAGGAGTGCTGAGGTCAGACCAGCCCCATCTCATGTGCAAGACCACCTAGCAGAATAGACCAAGCAGAGGAAAGAATCTCAGAGCTTGAAAACTGGCTTTCTGAAATAAAACAGGGAGACAAGAATGGGGGAAAAAGAATGAAAAAGAATTAACAAAACCTCTGAGAAATATGGGATTATGTAAAGAGACCAAATCTATGACTGATTAATGTACCTGAAAGAGATGAGGAGAATGGAACCAACTTGGAAAACATATTTCAGAATGTCATTCATGAGAATGTCCCTAACCTAGCCAGACAGGCCAACATTCAAATTAAGGAAATCCAGAGAACCTCAGTAAGATATGCCACGAGAAAGTCATCCAAGGTCAAAATGAAAGAAAAAATGTTAAAGGCAGCTAGGAAGAAAGGTGAGGTCACCTACAAAGGGACTCCCATCAGACAAACAGTGGACCTCTCAGCTGAAACCCTACAAGCCAGAAGAGATATTCAACTTCTTAAAGAAAAGAAATTCCAATCCAGAATTTCATGTCCAGCAAAACTAAGCGTCATAAGTGAGGGAGAAATAAGATTCTTTTCAGACAAGCAAATGCTGAGAGAATTAATTACCACCAGATCTGCCTTACAAGAGCTCCTGAAGGAAGCACTAAATATGGAAAGAAAAGACCATCACCAGCCACTACAAAAGCCCACTGATGTGCACAGACCAGTGATGCTAAAAAGCAAACACATACACAAGTCTGCAAAATAACCAGCTAACAGCATGATGACAGGATCAAATCCACATATATCATTACTAAACTTAAATGTAAATGGGCTAAATGCTACAATTGAAAGACACAGGGAGGCAAGGTGGATAAAGAACCAAGACCCATTTGAGTATGTTGTCTTCAAGAGACCCATCTCGCATGCAGTGCCACACATAGGCTCAAAATAAAGGAATGGAGAAAAATCTTTCAAACAAGTGGAAAACAGAAAAAAGCAGGTGTTGCAATCTAGTTTCTGACAAAACAGACTTTATACCAATAAAGGTTTATCAAGACAGAGAAGGACATTACAAAGGTGGCCCTGACCTTTGATAAACCTCATTATTGGTTGATACCAACCTGGGCTGTGTTTTTTTTGTTGTTGTTGTTTGTTTTTACTTTTGAGAAGGAGTCTTGCTCTGTCGCCCAGGCTGGAGTGTGGTGGCATGATCTCTGCTCACTACAACCTCTGCCTCCCAGGCTCAAGTGATTCTCCTTCCTCAGCCTCCCATGTAGCTGGGATTACAGGTGCATGCCACCACACTTGGCTAATTTTTATAGTTTTCATAAAGACCGAGTTTCACCATGTTGGGCAGACTGGTCTTGAACTCCTGACCTCAAAAGAACCGCCCACATTGTCCTCCCAAAGTGCTGGGATTACAGGCATGGGCCACCGTTCCCGGCCAATCCGAGCTATCTTTATTGCTGAAACCAATAGGATAATTTGCTGAGGTTGAGAAGTTTCTCCCCTCCAGAGAGTTCCTGTTCTTCCAAAATTTGGTTGAGATTAAGGTTGATTTTACTGTACAACTCCTTTTCTGAAGTTTAACTTATTTCCAACAAGGAATGCAAGTTTTCCTGCTTCCATGATGATGGAGAGCAGGCACCTCCTTTCTTAAGTTTCAGCTTGCAGGGAAGGTGAGTGTGAGTTTTTTCCTGCTTCTAAGATGATAGAGAGTGATCATCACCCTGAGACTTTTTCCAGGTAAGTAGCTGAAGTAGAGTTTTGTCTTAAAAATTTTCCTTAATGACTAAAAGTTAAGATTACCAACCAGCTGGTTTTAATTTCTCCTTACCATTAGAACAGCCAGTAATCATATGAATTGTGCATTTGTTTGTTTTGCTTAACTGTTTGTGTATGTTTGGGGTTTATTGTTGTTGTTTTACTTTTCTCCCATCAAGTATGACCATCTCCTCCTGACTTGGTCAAATCCAAAGGAATGTTCCAAATTGTGGGGAACAAGTCATCTGAATAGGCCAAAACTCCTGTGGCTGCAAAAAAAAAAAAAAAAAAAAAAAAAAATCCAGTTAGCCGAAATGATTTTTATAAAACTGAGAAAAAATTTAAAAAAAATTTTTTTTCTTAATAGGTTTCGTGTACATAACCAGGCCATCTTTTGCCAGCCAAGAGCAAATTGAAGAAGCAGTGGTGGCCACCCAGTGCTAAGATTCTGCCCAATGTTTACTACAGCATCCGGAGTTTGGTTCCCAAGTCTAGTTCTTTCTGGTTTGGTATTTGTGTTACTTTTAAAATACCAGCAGTTTGTCCTAGCTATGATGCTGTAGTAAGAGATTCAAAGGATTTTTTTAAGAGCTCCATGATTAAAAGCTTAATTAAAAGCAAATATCATATATATGTAAAATTATATTTAAATATAATTACATATATGTCAAAAATATATAAATATATGACATATTTATATATAAACATAGATACACATATTTATGTATAAACATACAAAGGCACATATTTATGTTAGAAATATGTTTATAATTTGTAATATATATATTTTTTGCATTTGTGTGAATTGTAAAGGTCTTTCTCTTTTTTTTTGAGATGGAGTCTTGCTATCGCCCAGGCTGGACTGCAGTGGTGTGATCTCGGCTCACTGCGGGCTCCACCCCCTGGGGTTCACGCCATTCTCCTGCCTCAGCCTCCCGAGTAGCTGGGACTACAGGCGCCCGCCACCTCACCTGGCTAATTTTTTGTATTTTTAGTAGAGATGGGGTTTCACCGTGTTAGCCAGGATGGTCTCGATCTCCTGACCTCATGATCCACCCGCCTTGGCCTCCCAAAGTGCTGGGATTACAGGCGTGAGCCACCACTCCCAGCGGTGGATCTTTTTGGATCTTGTATTTTTTAGAAACATTTGATTTTGTTCTCAGTCAACTGCATTCTATCTCTCCATTTTACTTATGTCTGTCCCTTTTTTTCCTTGCCACCCTTGATGCCCACATAAAAGATGTAAAATAATTTCTGATAACCGGGGATTGCTTAAAACAGAAAGGGCACCAGACTTCTTTTTGCAAGGAATCACTGTTTTTGTTTATCAAATCCCAATAGTTGTAAACAGACAAGTTTTTTTGCGGCTCTTAAACTGCTCACTTTTTAAATTGCATTATTGGATCTTAATGGCTTTTATTTTTTTTGAGATGGAGTCTTGCTCTTTTGCCCAGGCGGACTGCAGTGGCGTATCTTGGCTCACTGCAAGCTCCACCTCCCGGGTTTATGCCGTTCTCCTGCCTCAGCCTCCCAAGTAGCTGGGACTACAAGTGCCCACCACCGTGCCTGGCTAATTTTTTTGTATTTTTAGTAGAGGCGGGGTTTCACCGTGTTAGCCAGGATGAGCTCCATCTCCTGACCTCGTGATCTGCCTGCCTCAGCCTCCCAAAGTGCTGGGATTACAGGCGTGAGCCACCGCGCCCAGCCCTTAATGACTTTTGAGGGTTTCAAGAATCACTTTGCACAGTGAGAAAGTTTTTGACCTTGGAGTGTGTAATAGCTAGGTAGGAGATATATTTTTAGGGCTGGTTATTATGGGAGATAGTTTTCTTCCTTTTAACTAATTTGTGTCTTTACATTTAAAGTGTGTTTCTTATAGGTAGCATGGAGTAGGATCTTGCTTTTTATACAGTTTGATAATCTGTCTTTTAATTTAGGTTATTAGGCCTGTTTCATTTATAATGTGATTATTGATATATTATTAGTTAAGCTTATCTGTCATCATGCTGTTTGATTTTCATTAGTCCCAGCTATTCTTTGTTCCCTTCTCTTTCTGGTTTCCTTTCAATTTGTTATGTAACTATTATGGTTTAGTTTTATCTCTCATTTTTTGGCTTATTGGCTCTAATTTTATTTTTTTTTTTGCTATCTTGGTGGTTGCATTACAATTTGTGCTGTATGATTTTAACTTATCACTGTTCACTTGCAGACAATGTTATATCATATCACATATGGCATAAGAAAATCAGAATAGTATATTTTCATTTCCTCTCTCCCAGCGTGATTCTTCCTGGATTTGTGGAATTATAGTTTTCATTAAGTTTAGAAAGTTTCTGTTCATTTTCTCTTTATGTTTTGTCATTGTCTCTTCCTCCCTCTTTGGGGACATGAATATTATTGCTTAAAGTTTTGGCATAATTCCCTGATGTCTCAAATTTATGAATCTTCTCTTTTGTGGTATCTAGTCAGTATTTACTTCCACCCAGTGTCTTTTTCAGTCATGACTTTGTTTTTTTTGTTGTTGTTTGTTTTTTGAAACAAAGTCTCACTCCATTGCCCAGGCTGGAGTGCAATGGCTCGATCACCTCTCACTGCAACCTCTGCCTCCCAGGTTCAAGCCATTCCTTCTCCTGCCTCAGCCTCCCAAGTAGCTGGGGTTACAGGTGCTTGCCATGATGCCCAGATAATTTCTTTGTACTTTTAGTAGAGATGGGGTTTCACCATGTTGGCCAGGCTGGTCTCGAACTCCTGACCTCAAGTGATTCACCCGCCTCGGCCTCCCAAAATGCTGGGATGACAGGCATGAGCCACCATACCTGGCCCAGTCTTGACATTTTAATTTGAATTCCTACTAGTTTAATTTTCTTTCAAAAAATAACTTCCATGCCTCTACTTGAGATTCATTTGGGGACACAGCTGACTTATAAACAACTTGATCTTTCTGGTCTTGCTTTATGATTTGGTCTTTCTACTCCTGAATCAAGGTGTTTCTGATAACACTATTCTTTGCCCTGTGAAGTCTTGAGTTTTTTCAGTATCATTAATAGGAATGGACACTCTTCCTGGTACATTGTGAGCAACAGGCACTGTTTCTTATAATTTTTTAAGGATTTTTTTCCCCCTGGTCTCAAGTAGTTTCCTAGCACAAATGTACTGTTCATTATTCTGCTAAATAAATATGCAAGAGGGTGTTCTTGTAGATCTCCTGTGTTCTTTTCCTTTACTGCTGTCTCCTTTCCAGTACTCTGTGATTTCTGTCTTGGTTTTCTGAGACTCTCGGCTTCATTGTTCGAACTCGGAGAATCTGGTGGGCTCTACCTCAGTTTTTTTTTCTTTTTTTTTATTATTATACTTTAGGTTTTAGGGTACATGTACACAATGTGCAGGTTTGTTACATATGTATCCATGTGCCACGTTGGTGTGCAGCACCCATTAACTCGTCATTTAGCATTAGGTATATCTCCTAATGCTGTCCCTCCCCCCTCCCCCCACCCCACAACTGTCCCCGGAGTGTGATGTTCCCCTTCCTGTGTCCATGAGTTCTCATTGTTCAATTCCCACCTATGAGTCAGAATATGAGCTGTTAGGTTTTTTGTCCTTGCGATAGTTTACTGAGAATGATGTTTTCCAGTTTCATCCATGTCCCTACAAAGGACATGAACTCATCATTTTTTATGGCTGCATAGTATTCCATGGTGTATATGTGCCACATTTTCGTAATCCAGTCTATCGTTGTTGGACATTTGGGTTGGTTCCAACTCTTTGCTATTGTGAATAGTGCCGCAATAAACATACGTGTGCATGTGTCTTTATAGCAGCATGATTTATAGTCCTTTGGGTATATACCCAGTAATGGGATGGCTGGGTCAAATGGTATTTCTAGTTCTGGATCCCTGAGGAATCGCCACACTGACTTCCACAGTGGTTGAACTAGTTTACAGTCCCACCAACAGTGTAAAAGTGTTCCTATTTCTCCACGTCCTCTCCAGCACCTGTTGTTTCCTGACTTTTTAATGATGGCCATTCTAACTGGTGTGAGATGGTATCTCATTGTGGTTTTGATTTGCATTTCTCTGATGGCCAGTGATGATGAGCACTTTTTCATGTGTTTTTTGGCTGCATAAATGTCTTCTTTTGAGAAGTGTCTGTTCATGTCCTTCACCCACTTTTTGATGGGGTTGTTTGTTTTTTTGTTGTAAATTTGTTTGAGTTCATTGTAGATTCTGGATATTAGCCCTTTGTCAGATGAGTAGGTTGCCTGTTCACCCTGATGATAGTTTCTTTTGCTGTGCAGAAGCTCTTTAGTTTAATTAGATCCCATTTGTCAATTTTGGCTTTTGTTGCCATTGCTTTTGGTGTTTTAGACATGAAGTCCTTGCCCATGCCTATGTCCTGAATGCTATTGCCTAGGTTTTCTTGTAGGATTTTAATGGTTTTAGGTCTAACATGTAAGTCTTTAATCCATCTTGAATTAATTTTTGTATAAGTTGTAAGGAAGGGATCCAGTTTCAGCTTTCTACATATGGCTAGCCAGTTTTCTCAGCACCATTTATTAAATAGGGAATCCTTTCCCCATTTCTTGTTTTTGTCAGGTTTGTCAAAGATCAGATAGTTGTAGATATGTGGCATCATTTCTGAGGGCTCTGTTCTGTTCCATTGATCTATGTCTCTGTTGTGGTACCAGTACCGTGCTGTTTTGGTTACTGTAGCATTGTAGTATAGTTTGAAGTCAGGTAGCGTGATGCCTCCAGCTTTGTTCTTTGGGCTTAGGATTGACTTGGCGATGGGAGCTCTTTTTTGGTTCCATATGAATTTTAAAGTAGTTTTTTCCAATTCTGTGAAGAAAGTCATTGGTAGCTTAATGGGGATGGCATTGAATCTATAAATTACCTTGGGTAGTATGGCCATTTTCACGATATTGATTCTTCCAACCCATGAGCCTGGAATGTTCTTCCATTTGTTTGTATCCTCTTTTATTTCATTGAGCAGTGGTTTGTAGTTCTCCTTGAAGAGGTCCTTCCCGTCCCTTGTAAGTTAGATTCCTAGGTATTTTATTCTCTTTGAAGCAATTGTGAATGGGAGTTCACTTATGATTTGGCTCTCTATTTGTGTGAGATTGGTGTACAAGAATGCTTGGGAATTTTGTACATGGATTTTGTATCCTGGGACTTTGCTGAAATTGCTAATCAACTTAAGGAGATTTTGAGCCGAAACAATGGGGTTTTCTAGATATACAGTCGTGTCGTCTGCAAACAGGGACAATTTGACTTCCTCTTTTCCTAATTGAATACCCTTTATTTCCTTCTCCTACCTGATTGCCCTGGCCAGAACTTCCAGCACTATGTTGAATAGGAGTGGTGAGAGAGGGCATGCCTGTCTTCTGCCAGTTTTCAAGGGGTATGCTTCCAGTTTTTGCCCATTCAGTATGATATTGGCTGTGGGTTTGTCATAGATAGCTCTTATTATTTTGAGATACGTCCCATCAGTACCTAATTTATTGAGAGTTTTTAGCATGAAGTGATGTTGAATTTTGTCAAAGGCCTTTTCTGCATCTTTTGAGATAATCATGTGGTTTTTGTCTTTGGTTCTGTTTATATGCTGGATTACATTTATTGATTTGCATATGTTGAACCAGCCTTGCATCCCAGGGATGAAGCCCACTTGATCATGGTGGATAAGCTTTTTGACGTACTGCTGGTTTTATAGCTTTTTTGCTCATTCCATTATCTGAGGTCAGCCACTGATATTTAACCCGTCCCTAGCCTCGGAGGAGGGCAGAGGAACACTGGTCATATTTATTCCCCTAGCGGCAAAGACACGGTTTCCTCCTGTGCCACTCAAATTCTCTCCTTCTTTAACTTGATGCTCAATAAGTTGTGTTTCACTTGTCTTTGCAAATTGTTAGGAAGATGAGAATCAGCTTTCATTTTTGATGTTGCCATAGAGAAGACTGTATGGTAATGTTCATTTGCACAGTCAACTTTATCTTCTTTTCCCTCAGACAGAAATTGCAAACTCAGGTGAGAGACAGCTTTCTGGAGTCTGCAAACATAGATTATCTTCCCTCTTTGATGGCAAATTTCTTATATCCCCACCAACTATAAAATACTTACATATAATTTTGGCATGTTATATGGATTACCAACTATACGTAAGAACATTCTTTGATTTTAAATCTACATTAATTATAAAAATTTGAGTAGTCACAAAAAATTATTATGTACAAATTTAGAGACCTCTTCTTAGGACTAAATGAATTACTCTTAACTAATGTTTATTGTGCAGTTAGTGTATGGCAGAAGCTTCCTATGTACTGTTTCATTTTATACATAAAACAATATTCTATGCAAAATGCCATAATTTCCCCATGCCTCCAATTTGGACGTGATAAAACTAGGTGTCACAAAGTTTTCACCCCAGAGTTCTCTGCTTAGTAAGAAGTAGAAGGAAGTCTAAACCTAAGTCATCTGATTTCAGAGCCCATATAGTTAAATGTTCTAAATGCAGATTCCCAGGGTGGCGGTGACTATGACAGCCTGTCACATATGATGTAAGACATGTCCCTGTAACATGCACAAGATTCCCGTGATGACGGTGACTATGAGAGCCTTTCACGTATGATGTATGACAGTGCTTCCCTGTAACATGCACAAGATTCCCGTGATGATGATGACTATGAGGGCCTGTCACATATAATGTAGGACAGTACTTCCTCTGTAACATACACAAGATTCACCTGGGGATCATATTAAAATGCAAACTCATAGAACACATTTTGACTAGCTAAGATAAGAGCATTTAAATGGGTGTCCAGGTAGCAGTGCTAAGATCCTACTGTTCATGTGGGCACTGGCTCACCATATTAATGAAGCTTAGGTCCTCCAGTCCCTGCTGGAAAAAAAATACAGATACATAGGATGTGACTGTGCATATGGAATGTCTCTTGTGTTCTGGACATTGTACTAGACACTAGAGATAAAAAGTCAAGTGTCCCTTATCTGTATTTGAAAGGAGCTTCCTACACATTGGCTTCTGACTGCATTGTATATTTTCTCTTCTGACCTGGGAGAGTGAGCTCTACCTCAGTGTTGGTAACTGAACACTGCCTAGTGGACTTGACGGGGGAGACCATAGCTAGCTCTTCTCCCACATAGCTATGACCACAGTATATCTCACAATGCCATTTCCCCCTTGTCAAAAGTCTCCCTCCAGTATCATACGTGCTCCCCATGATTATATATTCTTCCTCCTTCCACCAAATTTTCCTTAATCTTGTGAAGATAAAAACATAAACCACATTCTTGTCATATTAATTATATATTAAAGGTGATAGTTCCTTACTTTTCATGTGTTTAATATTTTCTCCCAATTTATAGAATATATTAATATAAGAATAAATTTTAGCCATGCATATCTATTACAAACTTCATTATATACTTTGCTATTTTTAAATTTCTTGTGCTCTTATAAAATGTGTGTTCTGCACTCACGTTGGCTTCCATTTCTTCCCTCTGGCTTCTATTAGTTTAGGCTATGAGCAGAGATGGATGAGATGGCTGCTGTATTGGATCAAGTATACGAGCAGAGATGGATGAGGCAGTGGCTGTAATGGATCAAGGCTATGAGCATCTTGTGAAATAGGATGTTAAATCTGTAAATATCAGAGTGAATCCAAACTTACCAATTCAACACTGGATTGTAAAACAGCTCAGAAATGACTAAAAACACAGCTCTGCAACTTAGGAGGCTGAGGCAGGCAGATTGCTCGAGCTCAGGAGTTGGAGACAAGTCTAGGAAACATGGAAAAACCCTGTCTCTACAAAAAAAAAATTAATTAGCTGGGCATGGTGGTATAAACCTGTGGTTCCAGTTTCTCAGGAGGTGGAGGTGAGAGGATTGCTTGAGCCCAGAAGTTAGAGGGAGCAGTGAGCTCTGATCATGCCACTGCATTCCAGCCTAGGTGACAGAGTGAGACCCTGTCTCAAAAAAAAACAAACAAAATAACAAACAAAAACAGCTGTAAACGAAGGTGGCTAGAAAAGTAGCTCAAGTTGTTCCTGTCTGGTGAAATACAAACATAAATGAACTATTTATGTGCCCCAGTGGCTTCATAATCCTGAGAGCAAAGCCAATTGTTCTGGCAGGTTCTGGACAAATTTATCACATCATGGGGTTCAATGCCAATGTCAAATCATAAATACAATAATCAAATCTGAAAGTGAACCCAGTTTCAGAGACCTCCAGAAGCCAATGTGTAGGAAGCTCCTTTCAGATAGAGACAAGGGATTATTTGACTTCTTATCTCTGTTGTCTAGCACAATGTCCAGAACACAACAGATATTCCATATGTGCAGTCACATCCTGTGTGTGTATATTTCTTTTCCAGCAAGGACTAGAGGTCCTAAGCTTTGTTTGTATGATGAGCCTGTGCCCAAATGAGCAGTATAATCTTAGCACAGTCACCTACATACTCATTTCGATGCTCTGACTTTCTTATGTTCCCAGACACGGAGAAAGCTGGTCTGGAAGACTGATGACCACATGCTAAGAGAAACAGTCACTCATAATACACACACTGCACACACCACACCATGTGCACACGCAAACACACCCCACACACAGACACCAAAACACACACTACACCACGTGCACATGCACACACACAATCCCCTGACACTGCACACACACACCACACACACCACAGCCACTGAACATGCCACACCACTTCACTATCTTAGCTAGTGAAATTGTGGTCTATGAGTTTGCATTTTAATAAGATCCCCGGGTGAATCTTGCGCATGTCAAAGGAAGAGAAACACTGCCCTCAAAACATAGAGCAAGTGAACTAAATTATTAATTTATAAAGGTAGGCTGGCTATTTATTTATTTATCTTGTTGATGGGAAGATTCAAGTTGACATACACAATCATCGCCATAAGGATTTCAGGTAAAAAACAAACAAAGGTTTAGATATTAGATATATTTGACAATTACCATACCAATCTTTTTACTACAGCATCTAGTAGCACATTTCCCAGAGATTTAAATGGAAATTTCTATCCCATGAGCCTTCTGTTAGTATTTTTAAAATTGAATACTCAATAAATAGTGGCCAAATTGAATCTCTTACAGGCATCTCACTCAAACTACAGTCATACTTTCCAATAGGCCCCATAAAAATCATTGTTCTAGAGCAATCTAATATATTTATTCACCTCTTTAGACACTTAGGTAAGTATAATAATACAAGTTTTTTGTGTGTGTGTGTATTGTGTACCTTGTGGCCTCTTGCCCAGTTTCTGCAACACCTGAAGCTGATGCGTTTACTGTAAATAAAGAACAGCAATGTTAGAAATGTTGACTTTTATGTGCCCATCAGGAAAAAAAAGATGAACGTTTATTGTAGAGGAAATTTTCATTCTGGAAAAGATGCATACTGTTTGAATATTACTTTCATGCTTTCCACAGATATTATATTCCAAGGGTTATGTTTCAAAGTCATCAAAAATAGAAAATACATCTATATTTCTAACTGAAAATAATAACAGTAAGTAGCCTATCTTTGGGGAAATGTGATAAAAATATTAATGAGCATCACAACTCATGAAAAGCATAAAGTGTGCAATGATTTAAACTACATGCTCTTCATATGAATCTGTGTAGAAATATAGACACATTTGATAAATGCTATTTAAAGTCTGAGTGCTTTGGTAAATGATTCAGTCATCGGTAGGTTGAAGGGATTACTTTTATCTGCCTTCATAGAATTAGATTTCTATTCTTTATAAAGCAGGGAATACAGATTCTGCATGGAGTAAAAGCATTCAATCCTTATTAATAATGATGGCAGCTGCGCTGCAGAGGAGAAAGCCTGTCAGAGTAACGTATTCAGTTTTACATCGTAATCAGAGGTGTGTCTATCTCTGTTGAAGGCAGAATTAAAAACCCCTTCAACATTTTTAAAATAATATATGAAAAACATCTCAAAGTCTCCTTTAAAATTTGAATTGACCATTCCACATAACAGGAAAGGGACCAAGAATATCTTCAAGAAATACTTCACGATGGAAGTGATGTTTTAAGTGAAACTTCATCAAGGAGAAGATTTTCCAAAAAGTCTTTTGACCTCAGGAAGAATCTCATTAGTTTACTCTGTAAATAGTTTCTAGTAAAATGATAAAGACTTGATTTTTCAGAAACAAAAAATTTACACGGTTTAATGTTTTGATTTCGAAAGTGCTGCTTGTGCCCTCATAGTTAAGCATGTGGATTTATACGCATTTTCTTAGCTCATTCAAACGCCAATAAAATACTTTACTATCCAGGCTCCATAAAAGCTGAATTAAGTTCTAAAAGTGAAGACTGTATGTACTCTGTGAGGTATGCGCGGATGTATGTGTGTGATGTGTATGTATGGTGTGTCTGTATGGTCTGTGCGTGTAGTAAGTGCATGGCGTACGTGTATGTGTGTGTGGTGTGTATTGTGGGTGTCGTGTGAATACTGTGGGTGGTGTATGGTGTGTGTATGTGCTGTGTTTGTGGTGTATGTGTGTGTGGTGTGTACGTGTACTATGTGTGGTGTTGTGTGCGTCTATATGTGTGTGCACTGTGTGTGGTGTATGTGATGTGTGCGTTTTGTGTGTGTATGGTGCTGTGTGCGCAGTGTGTGTAGTGTTTGATGTGTGTGTAGAATGTGTGGTGTATGTGTGTTGTGTGTGTGGTGTGGTGTGTGTGCACAGTGTGTGTGGTGTATGTATGTGATGTGTGGGTTTGCTCTATGTGTGTGGTGCTATATGTAAGAGTGCAGTGTTTGGAGAGTGTGGGGTGTGTGATGTGTGTGGTGTGTGTGGTGTGTGTAGTAGGTTCGTGTGTGTGGTGTGTGCGTTTGCACATGGTGTGGGGTGTGCAGTGTGTGTGGTGTGTGCATGTGTAATGGTGTGTGTGCAGTGTGTGTGGTGTCTGTGTGTGGGGTGTGTGTGCATGTGCACATGGTGTGGTGTGTGTAGTGTGTGGTGTGGGTGGGTGTGTGCATGTGTACATGGTGTGTGTGTGCAGTGTGTGGTGTGTGTGCACACATGGAGTGGTGTGTGTGGTGTCTGTGTGGGATGTGTGTGTACACAGTGTGGTGTGTGCAGTGTGGTGTCTGTGTGTGTGGTGTGTGTGCACATGGTGTGTCTGTGTGTCATTGTGTGTGCACATGGTGTGTTGTGTGATGTTTGGGGTGTATGCGTGTGTACATGGAGTGGTGTGTGCAGTGTGTGTGGTGTCTGTGTGGGGTATGTGCGTGTGCACATGGTTTGGCATGTTCAGTGGGTGTGGTGTGTGTGGTGTGTGTGTGCAGTGTCAGGGGATCATGTGTGTGCATGTGCACGTGGTGTAGTGTGTGCTTTTGGTGTCTGTGTGTGGGGTGTGTTTGCGTGTGCACATGGTGTGGTGTGTGCAGTGTGTGTATTATGAGTGACTGTTTCTCTTAGCATGTGGACATCAGTCTTCCAGACCAGCTTTCTCCGTGTCTGGGAACATAAGAAACAAGTTTCTGCAATAATTATTACACAACTTTTCTGAGACGGACCAAATTTCTTTCGTGAGTGGGTATCTGCGTGATTTCACAGGAGGGAATGTGATGTCCTGGTTTGGCTCACACCCTCTGTGGGTTTAGGCAGGGTTCCTGCTGGATCCCTCACTGCGGCCAGAGAAGGAGGGCTCTGTTTCACCGCAGGGCACCAGAAGAGGACTGGTGGGTGGGAAGACCAGGTAATCATAATGCTATTAATAATAGCAGTAATCATACTGTTCTATACATTGTATATGTCATAAAGATTTTAACTTTCATGTAACATAATTGTTCTAAAAATTTTCCCAGTTTGTTTTGTGCTATTTACCTGGTGTTGAAATGTGTAAGAATTTACATTATAGGTACGTTAGGTTTATTCCTTTTTATGCTGTTTCTGTTTGAAATTTTTATTTTAGAAGATATTCATTCTCAAGGTCATAAAACATACAGACATCTAATTTTCTTTTCTCTCTCTCTTTTTTTTAACATTTAATACTGGAATTAGCTTTTATGCAAGGTGTGGGACAATTATTCAATTCTATCATTTTATATTCTCAAATCATTACCCAGTATTTTAATACCATAAATGGAACAATCCCTCTTGTTTTGTGAATTTAAAACGTTATCCTGTTACTAGATACAATTACACTGAATTTCTGTGTTTTTAATTCTCTTTCATTAATGTGTTTATTTTTGTGCCATTTCAAATTTGTTTACTTTGAATAGTAATAATCTTAAATATCTTATAGTAAATTTTATAATATTGTCTCTCATGTGTGTGTTCAATAGATGAATTTAAAATCCCATTTTCTTGTTCAAAAATATTTTTCTTGGAATTTTTATTGGAATTTTAGCCTACTTTTAAATGATTTACAGCAAACTAAAGAGTTAATATTATTGAGTCCTCTCATCCAGAATGTGATACGCAAATTACTCAAACCTCTTTAAATGCCATTTAGCCAAAATTAATATGTTAAATCAATATAAATTAGTATAAATGAATATAAATAATGATTAAAATACTGTGTTTGGCTGCACATTTCTGTCTTCTGCCTTCTATCACTGATGTTTTATTCCTATCCTTGTTGTTTCCTATACTTTCTTTTATTATGTCTTTTTCTGTCTTGTGATTTGAAAACTATATGACACATTGTAATCCTTTAATTTCTCTAATTTTTTGCTTTTAATTTTAACTAATTTTATTTTTTAGAGAAGTGCAGATTCACAACTAAACGGAGCACAGAGTACTGGCTTCTCATATATCCCTTTCCCCACACACAGCCTCCCCACTACAGCTTCCTGCCTCACAGGAGCACACCTGTGACAACCAGGAACCTACCTTGACCCTTCATTATCACTCAAAGCTTACAGTGCACATTCACTTTTACTCTTCAAGTTGTACATTCTGAGTCTTGACAAAAGTATAATGGCAATGGGATATTATTCACTGCTAGCAAGAGATGATCTATCAAGCCACAAAAAAATACATGGAGGAAACTTAAATGCATATTGCTAAAAGAAGAGGCCAGTCTGAAAAGTCTGCGTACTCTTCGATTCCAATTATATGACGTTCTGGAAACGGTGAAACTGTGGGAACAGTAGAAAGATCAGTGGTTGCCACGGACCAAAGGGAAGGAAGAGATGGATACACAGAGCACAGGGAATCTTCACGGCAGTAAAATCATTCTGTATGATACTGTAATGGTAGATATATATATTTGTAAAAATCTATCTTAACTTTTAATCTTTTAAATTTTTTTGTATTTTTTTGATGGAGTCCTGCTCTGTCTCCAGGCTGGAGTGCAGTGGAATGATCTCGGCTCACTGCAACTTCTGCCTCCTGGGTTCAAGCGATTCTCCTGCCTCAGCCTCCCGAGTAGCTGGGACTACAGGTGCCCACCACCATGCCCAGCTAATTTTTGTATTTTTAGTAGAGACCGGGTTCACCATCTTGGCCAGGCTGCTCTCGAACTCCTGACCTCGTTATCCACCTGCCTCGGCCTCCCAAAGTGCTGGGATTACAGGCATGAGCCACCACACCCGGCCGTTTTTGTTTTAAAAACTACAGGCAAGCTGGGTGCAGTGGCTCAAGCCTGTAATGGCTGCACTTTGGGAGGCTGAAGTGGCTGTATTCCTTGAGCCCCCGAGTTCAAGACCAGCTTGGCAACATAGTGAAACCCCACCTCTACAAAAAAAAAAAGTATTAAAAAAAATAACCGGCTGGGCATGGTGGCTCATGCCTGTAATCCCAGCACTTTGGGAGGCCGAGGCAGGCAGATCACAAAGTCAGGAGATTGAAACCATCCTGGCTAACACGGTGAAACCCCATCTATACTAAAAAATACAAAAAAATTAGCCGGGCCTGGTGGTGGGTGCCTGTAGTCCCAGCTACTCAGGAGACTGAGGCAGGAGAATGGTGTGAACCTGGGAGGCAGAGCTTGCAGTGAGCCGAGATAGTGCCACTGCACTCCAGCCTGGGTGACAGAGTGAGACTCCGTTTCAAAAAAAAAAAAAAAAGCCAGGCATAGTGCTGCATGCCTGTAGTCCCAGTTACTCAGGAGGCTGTGGTAGAAAAAATCACTTGACCCAGCAGTTTGAGGTTGCAGTGAGCTATGATCATGCCACTGCACTCTGGCCTGGGTGTGAGAGCGAAATCCCATCTCAAAACAAAGAACAACCAAAAACCTACAAGCATACTCAGAGACAGTGTGGGTTTGGTTCCAGACAACCACAATAAGGCAAATGTTACAATCAAGTTAGTCGCATGAACATTTTGTTTCCCAGTGCTTTTAAAAGCTATGCTTAAACTATGTTGTAGACTATTTAATAATTAATTAGTAATTAATTAGTAATCACATTATGTCTAAAAATCTATGTACATACCTTAACTTAAAATACCTCATTGCTGAAAAATACTAATGAGTATCTGAGCCTCACCAAGTCATCAGCTTTTTGCTGGTGAGGGTCTTGCCTCTATATTGATGGCTGCTGACTTAGCAACCTGGGAGCTGCTGAAGATTGGGTGTCTGTGTCAATTTCTTAAAACAATAAAGTTTGTTCCTTTCACAAAAGATTTCCCTGTAGCATGTGATGCTGTTTGATAGCATTTTATCCACAGTAGAACTTCCTTCAAAATTGGAGTAAACCCTCTCAAACCCTGCTGCTGCTTTATCAACTAGGTTTATGGAATATTCTAAATCCTTTGTTCTTGTTTCAACAATGTTCATAGCATCTCCACCTGCAGAAGATTCCATCTCAAGAAAATATTTCCTTTGCTCATCTATAAGAAGCAACTCCCCATTTGTTCAAGTTTCATCATGAGTTTACAACAATTTAATCTCATCTTAAGGCCCTAATTCTAATTCTAGTTGTCTTGCGATTTCTACCACATCTGTAGGGACTTCCTCCACTGACATCCTGAGCCCTCAAAGTCATCCATGAGGCCTGGAATCAACTTCTTCCAAACTCCTGTTAATGTTGGTATTTCAACTTCCTCCCATCAATCACAAATGTCCTTAATGGCATCTATTAAGGACATTTGTGATTTATGGGAGGAGGTTGAAATATCATGAAAGGATTTATGGTGAAACCTTTCCAAAAGGTTTTCAATTCAGTTTATCCAGATTCATCAAATAAATCACTATCTATGACAGCTATAACTTTACAAAATGCATTTATTATTTAATAAAGACACTTGAAAGTCAAAACCACTCCTTGATCCACAGGCTGAAGGATAGATATTGTATTAGCAGCCATGAAAATAACATTAATTTCCAAGTACATCTCCATCTAAGCTTCTGGGTAGCTAGGTGAATTGTCAATAAGCAGCAACCTTTTTTCCTTTTCTCTTTTCTTTCTTTTTTTTTTCTTTTGTGTAGTTTCGCTCTTGTTGCCCAGGCTGGAGGGCAGTGGCGTGGTCTCAGCTCAGTGCAACCTCTGCCTCCAGGGTTCAAGCCATTCTTCTGCCTCAGCCCCCCAAGTAGCTGAAATTACAGGTACCACCACCATGCCCGGGTAATGTTTTTGTATTTTTAGTAGAGACAGGGTTTCATCATTTTGGACAGGCTAGTCTTCAACTCCTGACCTCAGGTGATCCACCCACCTTGGCCTCCCAAAGTGCGGGGATTACAGATGTGAGCCACTGCATCTGGCCAAGCAGCAATCTCTTTAAAAGAATCGTTTTTTTTTTTTTTTTTTTTTTTCCTGAGCGGTAGGTCTCAATAGTAATTAAAATATTCAGTAAACCATGCTGTTAACAGATGTGTTGTCACTCAGACTGTGATGTTGCATTTCTAGAGCACAGAAAGAATAGATTTTGCATAATTCTTAAGGGCCCTGAGATTTTCAGAGTGGTCAGTGAGCATTGGCTGTAACTTAAAGTCACCAATTGCAGTGGTCCTCAAAGAGAGTCAGCCCATCCTTTGAAGTTTTGAAGCCAAGTGTTGATGTCTCTCTAGCGATGAAAATTTTACGTCTTCACTAAGCTTAATCATTTCTAGCTCTGGACTTCAAGTGAGAGACGTGCGATTCTTCCTTTCATTTGAGCTCTTTGAGGCCACTGTGGTTACTAATTAACACCCCCGGCAGGTGTCACCCTCCTCCATTCTCAATCGAGTTCACCCACACTGGGGGGTGGGGAACGGGGCTTCCCGCACCCCACATGCTCTGCTCCCCTGGGGCTCTCACACAAGGGGCTTTCGTCAGCCAGGCAGCAAGGCCTGGCCCAGCCTGGCCCTGGCCCAGCCAGGCTGCGCAGGCAGAAGGAATCTCCCAACCTGCCCCAGCACGCGGGACTTTTTGTTTGCAGCTCTGGCTCTCCTGGAACTGGGGCTCTCCCACCCTCAGACTCCCCGGTGGCCTCCGCACCCCAACAAATGCCAGGAGGACTAGGACCCGCAGCACGGCAGCCTGTTGGGCCCATGCTCAGTGGGACAGCTTGGGCCCCCTCAAGCTGAGTCACAGGGCCAAGGTGTGCTTTCACCACCCACAACCCACGAGTTCCGCGGTGGGGCTGGAGCCCCAGGTCGCCAGGGCGGTGTGGGAAACTGAAGACTGGGCACCTCCACTTCGGAAGCTCGCGACCCCGGAGGCCTCCGCATCAAGCACAGATGCAAGCCATCCAGGCGCCTCCCAACCGCTCCAGGAGCCCGGGCCCTCGTCTACACTCACCCCCAGCCTGTTAGATGAGCTCCTGTCGATCCCAGAGTTTCAGCAAAAGGAACAACCTTTCCTAGATCCGGCGCCACTAGGGGAGCTGAAGGACGTGGAAGAGCCCGCTCCGCTGGAACCACTCCTCAGCCAGGAAGAACACCGGGCTCTGCTGGAGGAGCTTTAGGACGCGGGGTTGGGGCGGGATGGGGGCAGGGCGGCGGCCTCTCTTTCGTGGTGAACCTCTGACTCGGTATGGAGATGTGTCTTCCCTTCCAGCTGACCTGCCTAGAATCCC
Organism: Hylobates moloch; assembly: GCF_009828535.3. NCBI lineage: Eukaryota > Metazoa > Chordata > Mammalia > Primates > Hylobatidae > Hylobates > Hylobates moloch. The sequence continues at coordinate 47,950,982 of NW_026652297.1, forward strand.
TGAATTTCAGGTCCCGTGAGAGATTCCACTCAGAGGAGGGCTGTCATTCATTCCTGAGCATCCCAGGATCCCAGAGCCCATCCAAGTACAGGGAGGTGGACTGTCTACTGCTCATGTGCGGGTTTGCAAGCAGCAGCCTAGGTTTTCTAACCAGCCCAGGCGGAGCTCTCATCCCTTTTCACCCCACCCACCCGCGTTCTTCAGTGGGGCAGGCGGAGACCTCCATCCCAGGAATCACTGGCCCAGGCAGCCGCCAGCCTGCTCTTCTTTCCGCGTCTCGCCTCCTCTGCCTCCCCCCGCCACTGTCACTCACCTACCCATGCCCCGTCAGCTTCTTTGGCATCACCGTGGAGCGCCTGAAAGCTAAATGCAGACCCGAGACCCCGCGCAAACCAGGTTGCTGCCCTTTCTACACGGGAGGGAACTCAGGCAGACAGGAGGAGAGGAAGGGAGACAGAGAGAATGGGAGCGATGGAGGGAGGAAAGAACGGATGGACGGAGCGAACTTGGAAGGGATGGAGGGATAGAGGGAGGGAGAGAGGGAAGGAGGGAGGGAGAGAGGGAAGGAGGGAGGGAGGAAGGGAGGAACTGAGGGAGGGACGGAGGGAAAGAGGGAGGGAGGGATCAAGGCACAGAGAGAGGAAGGCAGAGAGAAAAGCTGTCTTCTACCTCCAGGACCAGCAAGACCTCGCACTCCGGGAAAATGTTGGGTGCCCAGTGCGGGCTAAGTGCTCGGCCCACAGCCCCATCGGCCTGCGAGGCGCTCACCAGCCCTCCGGATCACCAGCCTGGGTTACTTCATCCGGGAGCGATTCAGACGAATTTTGTCTCCCAAGGAATGAGCGAATTGCCCAGAGAGCAATGAGCTGAGACTGGGGTGGTTGTCCATTTTTCAACCACATGGTTCACAGATGAGATAGCCCCACATTGAGCCTGCAACGGAGCGCGAGGCGGATACTCCCCTCCACACAGGAGTCACACTCAGGCCGACTGAAGCGTGGTTTCGGATTCCACGTTGCTTTGCCCTCTGCAAGGGGGCCAGTTGCTCACGTGTCTTACTGGGCTTAAGTCAAGATGTTGTCAGGGCTGTATTGCCCCCCGTGTCCACTCGCCTCCTTTCTCAGAGGCAAAGCACCTCCAAGTAAACCCACACAGGATCGAAGGTCACAGGCAGAACGGTGCAGGGGAAATTGGGTACCCACATGTAAAAGAATGAACCAGGGCCCTTCATTTATACCATAAGAAAAAATTAACTAACTGGATCAAATACCTAAATGTAAGAGCTATAACTACAAAATTCTTAGAGCAAAATATAGGGGAAACATGTCATACACTCTATCTGGCAGTGTTTTTTTTTTTAACAGGACACCCAAAACACAAGAAACAAAAGAAAAATAGATGAATCGGACTCTATCCAGAATTTGCAAAGAACAATTCAGCAACAATAAAAGAAACTACCTGTTTAAAAATTGGTAAAATCTTAAGCAGACATTTCTCTAAAAATTATGTAAAGTGGCTAATAAGCACATGAAAAGATGCTCAACAAAATTCATCATTAGTGAAATGCAAATCTAACCCCAAATGACATATCACTTAATACCCATCAGCACAGCTGCTACCAAAACAAAGAAAATAAAACAGAAAATCACAAGTGTTGGTGAGGACGTGGTGCAATTAGAACCCTTGTACACTGTTGGTGGAAATGTAAAATGCTGCAGCTGCTATAAAATAACAACATAGTAACTAAAAAATTTATACATAATCTCACCATACGATCCAGCAATTTCACATCTGGGTATGCAGCAAAAGATAGGAAAGCAAAGACAGAAAATAATACAGGTACACCTAGGTTCATAGCAGTATTACTCACATCACCAAAAAGCTGTTTGAATTACTCAAGTGTTGTTTGAATTACCATCAATGAATAAATAGATAAAATGTGATTTATATATACAGTGGGATATCATTCAGCTATGTAAAATAAGGGAATTCTGACACATGGTATATCATGCATGAATCTTTAGGACATTGTGCGGTGACATGAGCCAGTTATAAAAGGACAAATACTGAATCATTCCAATCATGAGATACTTAGAATAATGAAATTCTAGAAACCCAAGTAGAAGAGTGGTTCTTAGGAGCCTGAGGGGGAGTAATAAGGAGCTTACTTAATGGGTATAGAGTTTTGTTTCTGCAAGTTGAAAGAAGGTCCCTATGAATGGGAATGATAGTTGCAAAACAATGTGAATGTAGTTAATTTTTCTGAGCTGAACACTTACAATAGCTAAAATGGTTAATTTTATGTATACTTTACCACAAAGTAAAAAAAAAAAAATTAAATAAACCATAGCTATCTGCAATATCATGAATTAATACCATAACTATAACGTTGCATAGAAGAAAGTAGATGTAAAAGTATACATATTATAAAATTTCACTTACATAAAATCCAAAAAGTGAATGCAACTGAGATTCTGGCTTCCAGTAATAATTAAGTAAAGTAGTTTGTTGAATACTTCCCAGATAACTATAACAAAGCTCTTTGGTCACAGGGCTGCGGCACTGCAATCCCAGCATGCACCAGGCTCAGGGAGTGTGCGCTAATCAGTGGAGGAAGGGATGAGGCCCCTCACGTCTCACTGGTCTTGCTGGGAGTTGCAGTCTCATAAATGCTCCCAGCCCTTTGGTCACAGGGCTGCAGCACTACAATCCTAGCATGCACCGGGCTCAGGGAAAGTGCGCGTCACTGGAGGAAGAGGCAGGGCAAGTTGCCTTTTTCACGAATTTGAAAGTCTAGGCATCAGAAAGGTTAATTACTGAGTTGCACAAAACCTGCTAAGAGCAAAGGAGAAAATCCCATTTCCGAGGCGTGAGTCTGGTGAGCCATTTTCATCAACCCATTTAAGTGGACAAGCTCCAAAAACCAACCTGAAGCTGCTGACTATTTAGGCATTTTACACTTGAAATCAATAGTCTCATCTCAAGTCAGGCCTGGCTTGCCAGTGGCTCAGAGCCACAAATGGGACCTGATACCTCAGGAACAGATAGTGTTCCAGCCTACGACCTCCTAGAGCTTCCGTTAATGGGGTTTCGAGGGGATGCCCTGGACACCTTGGTGGTTCCACTTGGCTCATGAGGATGCCCACAGCCTTCTGGACTTCAGTAAAAGTTCTGTCATTGCAGGATTCTCTAGGCACTGTGGGAGCTGCTTCCTCTACTGTCACTGAAACACCCCTGGGATGTATATCTAAAAATTAGAACAGCATTTGGCTAAATGAACTTAGAAAAAAGAAAACCTTATCTTCTTTTGTAACATTATTTAGCCTGCCTACAGATTAGCTGACAAAACATGGCTGGAAAATGAGACTGTGAACTTTAACTCCACCCTACAGCTAGATCTTTTCTGTGGAAATCAGGGAAAATGGTCTGAAGTATCCTATGTGCAAGCCTTTATGGCCTGACAACAAAACCCAGCTCTATGCAGCACCTGCAGGCTAAAGCCTAGTAAGCGAGAAAGCCCCTCAGAAGCATTAGAAGATCATCTCTTATTAAGGGGAAGGGAAGCCAGACCACACAGCCCAACACCAGCTCTAGACAGGGGCCCTCAGGGGCCCACACCTCCTTTAGAATCCCCAGTGTCCCCACACTATCAGTCTTCTGTAGAATCTAAGCTTGTTTCACCTCCTCCTTATGCTCCTCTCTATCTGCCTTTGCAAAGTAAAATAGAGACCAGCCCAGCTGCAGTTACTCACAGTGGAGCTTCACACCATCCAGGGCCAGAGAAATTGCTCCCCTTACAGAAAGTCCCAAATGGAGAGAGGACCATCAGAGTGCTTGTTCTACTCTCAATAAATGATCTAATCCAATATAAGCAACAACTCTGATGGCCCTCAGACAACTTCAGTGCATTTACTGAAGGTTTCCAGGCTCTAACTTTGACCACCATTCAACTTCCCCACCCATAAATGGACCAACTGACTGCTGCCAACTTAACTGCACAAAATTTTGCTTATTAGCAAAAAATGGAAAATACTTAAAAGGTTTGTTGCTTTCACCATTTTAATGCAAAATACTTTCGCAGCATAAATGTCACCATAAGGTGGAGACTTGGGAATCCAGTAGAAACTATCTCAGAAAACGTCAATGGGTCCGCAACAAGCAGCAGAGGCCTCAACAGACTTCAACAACGTCTAGACTCCATGGCCACTGTAGTCCGACAAAACCAAAGAGCCTGGGATCTTCTCTCAGCCGAGCAAAGAGGAACATGTTTATATCTAGAAGAAGAATGCTGTTTTTGAGATCAATCAGCCTGGTTTCATCCAAGAAATTATTAATAATATCATCACCCAGGCAGACAAAATTGAATCTCTAGGAATTTCCATGGGAACATGAAAGCAACGTCTATTACCTGCCTTGCTCTCTTTAATAGTAACAGCCATTACTATACTTTCAGCTTTTACTTTTTTTCCAATTTTGTTTAAAATATTAACTGATTTCTTGCTCTCTTGCTTATGGCAACTCCGTGTTTGCATGATGGCTTTGCAAGGCTTTCAACCTTTGGCTGCCAATATCTTGCCCGCTGGTTCCACGAATGACATCGTTTACACCAGGTTAGATCACACAGGAAGAAACTTTAGGGCCCAGACTAGGCAGAATAACACCCACTCAGCAGGAAACAGCTCCAGAAAAAATGACCTAGCCCCTCAACCTCCAATATGATTATGACCCTAAGATCTCTTAGGGGGAAATTGAGACAGAATAGATCAGAATAGATAGTCAAGAAAATGACCATGATCTTGGGATACAGAAATGTGGGGAAAAGAAAGAGAGATCAGACTCTTACTGTGTCTATGTAGAAAGAAGTAGACATGAGAGATTCCATTTTGCTCTGTACAAAGAAAAATTCTTCTGCCTTGAGATGCTGTTAATCTGTAACCCTAGCCCCAACTCTGTGCTCACAGAGACTTGTGCTGTGTTAACTCAAGGTTTAATGAATTTAGGGCTATGCAGAATTTGCTTTCTTAAAAAAGTGCTTGAAGGCAGTATGCTTGTTAAAAGTCATCACCACTCCCTAATCTCAAGTACCCAGGGACACAAAACACTGCAGAAAGCCACAGGGACCTCTGCCTAGGATAACCAGATATTGTCCAAGGTTTCTACCCATGTGATAGTCTGAGATATGGCCTCCTGGGAAAGGAAAGACCTGACCGTCCCCCAGCCCGACACCCGTAAAGGGTCTGTGCTGAGAAGGATGAGTAAAAGAGGAAGACCTCTTTGCAGTTGAGATGAGAGGAAGGCATCTGTCTCCTGCTCGTCTCTGGGCAATGGAATGTCTCGGTGTAAAACCCAATTGTATGTTCTATAGACTGAGATAGGAGAAAACCGCCTTAGGGCTGGAGTTGAGACATGCTGGTGGCAATACTGTTCTTTAATGCACCGAGATGTTTGTATACGTGCACATCAAGGCACAGCACCGTTTCTAAACTTGTTTATGACACAGAGACATTTGTTCACATGTTTTCCTGCTGACCCTATCCCCACTATTACCCTACTGTCCTGCCACATCCTCCTCTCCAAGATGGTAGAGATAATGATCAATAAATACTGAGGGAACTCAGAGATCAGTGATGGCGCCGGTCCTCGGTATGCTGAGCGCCGGTCCCCTGGGCCCACTTTTCTTTCTCTATACTTTGTCTCTGTGTCTCTTTCTTTTCTCAGACTCTCGTTCCACCTGATGAGAAACACCCACAGGTGTGGAAGGGCAGGCCACCCCTTCATTGAAACTGTGGTGACTGTACAGCCAACACAATAAGCCTTAGCATTCGCATTGTAATTGGGCTCATTTAAGCAAAGCTATCTTCATTAAGCACTTTCTGTTCTAGAGAGCACGTGCATTTTGATTTTCCCTGTCCTCAAACTTAAGTTTTGCTTATTTTAATAGCAAAAAATACACCCCCCAGCTGGGCATGGTGGCTCACACCTGTACTCCCAGCACTTTGGGGGCTGAGAAGAATGGATCACTTGAAACTAGAAGCTCAAGACTAGACTGGCCAACATAGTGAAACCCCGTCTTGACTAAAAATACAAAAATTAGCCAGGTATGGTCTTACGTGCCTGTAATCCCAGCTACTCAGGAGGCCGAGGCACGAGAATGGCTTGAACTCGGGAGGCAGAGGTTGCAGTGAGCAGAGATTGCACCACCACACTCCAGCCTGGGCAACAAAGCGAGACTCTGTCTCAAGCAAGCAAACAAAAACACACTCCTGGCTAGAGGTCTAAGATGCTAATGGGACATGCAAAATATGAATAAGCATGTGCAGCTACTGCACATGTGCACCCAGAAGACCACTCAGAACAGGCTTACTAGCAGCTCCTCTTCCCCCCTCATTAATAATAATGTAAATCTCCCATAAGGGGGTTTCTCCAGCGACAATCCACGCTGTCTCACTCTTATGAGCAGCCCGCCCTGGAGTATCTCTCTCACCCTGTACTGTATTCTGCACTTAACTTTCTTTTTTTTCTTTTCCAATAAATTATGCTGTACTTCTTTTCTGTGTGTCTCTTGTTTAAATTCTTATATACTAAGAAGACAATGACCGAGGTATCACATCAGCTCTCAACACAGCAATAAATCAGCCTCCTTCCTGTGGGCGTAGTCCATGCACAAAAGAAGCCACATCACCTAAGTGCTGGACCCAGAGATATGTCACAATTTATTCTATGCACAAAGTTGAGGTAATAGAGGAGAGTCATATTAAATAGTTTCTGGGCCCAGGGATATGTCACAATGGCTCCTGTGAGCACAGATCAGGCAGAATAATCACATAACTGGTGTGCTGGACACAGCGATAAGCCACGCTTTCATCTGCGGGCATGACCCTGGCAAGAAAGAAGAGTCACGGCATTTAGGTGCTTGCTGCAGAGGTACGTAACAATCTCTCTTATGGGCAAAGCCCAGGTAGGAGAGGAGAGTCACATCTCCAAGGTATTAACGTAGAAATATGTCACAAAAACTTTTTAGGCAGGGCCCATGCTGGATCTTCTTATCTTGCAGATGTTAGTTCCAGGGATATGTTAGAATACCCAAAATACACAGGGCTCAGTCAAAAAAGGAGAGCCACATCACCTAGATGCTGGGTCTAGACATATGTCACATCTCTTTTATGGGAAAACCTCAGGTAAAAAAGCAGGTCACATCAAATAGTTGTTAGGCCCAGAGATATGTCACATTGCCTCCTGCTTGAAGCGTCTAGGACAAAGACGCACATCACCTTGGTGCCAGGCCCGTGTTCATATATAAACATTCAACCAGAGTTGAAATGGTGGCTCATTTTTAAACCCAGCTTATAGGCAAGGGAGGACTCTCCTATCCTGACCTAGTTAATTGTAATGACGTTGACTCTCATACCCGGGCTTAATGCCACAAGTACGATCATGGGTCCCTACCAGCAGGAAGGTCTCAAAGTTGATTGCGACTCTCATTCATACTGGGTAGTACACAGAGAGTGCTAACTGGGAAAAGCACAAAGGTGAGATTGTGGCACTCATATGCATACCCAGCCAACAGTAAATATTGTCATCCTCTCACATGAACACAGGTCACTGTTGAGGTTCTGAATCTCACACCTGTAGTCAGTCAAAGGTGGGAAAAATTGACTTATATATGGATACTCATGGGTTGGTGACTCTCAGACCAAGATTCAGCCCAACTCTTAGGTTGACTTCACTAAGGTGACACAGTCTGCAGAGGAATTGAGGCTATCATGCACAAATCCAGTCTGGTGTTGAGATGGTTACTCATGGGCTTAGACCCAACATACAAGAGGTGTTGAATGTCATGCCTACAACTGTGACAGTTGTGGGATTGTTAATCTCATTCCCAGACCATTCTGCAGGTTTCATGGTGAAATTTCCCAGTGCCTAGCACCTGAGTGACTTGACGCTCTTGCATGGACCCAGCCCACTGATGAGATATTAACATATTGCTGGATCCAGCCCCTTGAGGGTGTAACTCTATTCTCCTTCATTGGCACTGCCCTCAGTGAGCATTTTGACATATCGCTAGACCTTGCACCCAGGTGATGTGAGTCTCCTCTTCTGCCTTGGTGCTGACCACAGGAAGCGTCGTTCTATATAGCTTGGCCTGGCAACCAGGTTATGTGACTCTCTGGCTTGTGCCCATATGGGACACTGTGGTATATTGCTGGGTCCACTACCCAGGCGATGTAACTCCTCTGCCTGGGCCCTGCCTACAAGGGACATTGTGACAGATCTCTGTGCTCATTGTCCAGGTAACGTGATTCTCTTTTCCTGTCTGGTCCCTTTACACAGAAGAGTTTGTGACATGTTGCTGGGCTTAGCACAAAGTTGATGTGAATCTTCTGCCTGTATCAAGTTCACAGAAGGCCTTGTGACATACCTCTGGGTCCATTACCTATTTGATGTGACTCTCCTCTCTTACCTGAGCATTGCCCATAAGAGAGATTGTGACATATCTTTGGGCCAAGCACCGGAATGATGTGACTCTTCTCCCTGCCTTGGTCATGCCCACAGAGGGAAGTGTGACTTATAACTGGGCACAGCACATGGGTGAAGTGATTCTTCTGCCTGGTCCCTACCTACAGGACTCACTGTCAAATACCTCTGGGCCCACCATCTAGACTATGTGACTCTCTACTTCTTCCTAGGGCCTGCTCACAGTAAGGATTCTGACATATTGCTTTGCCCAGTACCTACATGATGTGACTTTTCCCTCATGTCTGGGCTCCGTCTTGGAGATGAATGTGACACACAGCTAGGCCTGGCCCCGAGGTTATGTAACTTCTCCTTTTTCAAAATCCTACTCACCAGAGGCATTGAAACATCCCTCTGAGCACTTCACTTAGGTAATGTTACCCTGTTGCCTGGAGCCTCCCCTCAGTGGGTATTGTGACACATCGCTTGACCCAGTACCTATGTGATATACTCTCCTTTCTTGCCTGGGCCCTGCATACATTGTACATTGTAATATATGGCTGGTTCAATGACAGGTGATGCAATTCTTATGCATAGGCCCTGCCCACAGGGATATTGTGACATTTCTTTAGCTCTGACTCTCCTCTTCTGCCTTAGCCCTCCCAAAAACGGAGGTGGTGACATATAACTGGACCTAGCAACCCGCTAATATGACTCTCCTCTTTTGCCTGCACCCAGCATATTTTGGGTGTTGTGAAATATCATTTCTCTCAACACCTGCAGGATGAAAGGCTCCTGCCTGAACCCAGCCATCAGTCAAAATTGTCATTCTCCCACACGAACACAGCCCATAATGGAGGTTCTGAATCTCACACCCAGAGGCAGTCAAAAGTTGGAAACTTGGCTCTCATAAGTGGATGTTGCCCACAAGTGGGTTTGTGACTCCCTGATCAAGATCCCAAACACTTGTGAGGCTGTGACTCCATTAAGATAACTTAATATTCAAAAGGCATGAAGGCTTTCATGGAAAAATCCATTCCACCATTGAGATTGTGACTTATGTACATAGACACAACATACAGGAGGCGTTGACTCTCATACCCAGAACGGGCACTTATGTGGGATTGTTCATCTCACCCAGGAACCTTCCTGCAGGTGTGATTCTGACGTAGACCTCTATATGGGACAGTTAATCTCACCCGGGGACCTTCCTGCAGGTGTGATTCTGACGTACACCTCTATGTACGATGCAGTGAGCCGAGATCACACCACTGCACTCCAGCCTGGGTGATAGAGTGAGACTCTCTCAGAAAAAAAAAGATAGAATCAGTGACGTTGCTTCCTACCTCTGTCTGAAGTTAGGGGTCCCTGACCTCTGCTGGCACCTAGCAGTCAAAGTGGATGGGGTCAGGGGTCAACTGTCAGCCGAGCACAGGGCCTTTCCCCTCTCGCTACCCCACACAGGTGAAGCTGCTGGTCATGGCTAACCCGGAGCTGCTCTGTGTTCCAGAGTTCCCTGCTGAACCAGTAATATTTATGGGGTACAGTGTGATGTTTCACTGCATCATACTACATGGTACAGTGTGATGCAGTGAAACATCACACTATCCTCTGTAAACATGTATAATTATCATATGTTAATTATATGATGTTCCACTAGATCATACTACACAGTACAGTGGGATGCAGTGAAACATAACATTGCACTCCATAAACATATGTAACTATCATGTGTTAATTACATGATGTTTCACTGCGTCACATTGTACCATATACACTGTACAGTGATCCAACCAGAGTAATTAGCATATTTAACACTTTAAACATTGATTTCCTTGTGCTAATAGAGTTCAAAATCCTTGCTTCAAGCTATTATAGAATAAATGGTACATTATTATTAGCTATAGTCATCGTGCTGTGTAATAGAACACCAGGATTTATTCTTCCTAGCTGTAACCTTTTTTTATATTTTTATATTTTTTTATTATTATACTTTAGGTTTTAGGGTACATGTGCACAATGTGCAGGTTTGTTACATACGTATCCATGTGCCATGTTGTTTTGCTGCACCCATTAAATCGTCATTTAGCATTAGGTATATCTCCTAACGCTGTCCCTCCCACCTCCCCCCACCCCACAACAGTCCCCGGAATGTGATGTTCCCCTTCCTGTGTCCATGAGTTCTCACTGTTCAATTATCACCTATAAGTGAGAACATGCGGTGCTTGGTTTTTTGTCCTTGCTATAGTTTACTGAGAATGATGTTTTCCAGTTTCATCCATGTCCCTACAAAGGACATGAACTCATCATTTTTTATGGCTGCATAGTATTCCATGGTGTATATGTGCCACATTTTCTTAATCCAGTCTATCATAGTTGGACATTTGAGTTGCTTCCAATTCTTTGCTATTGTGAATAGTGCCACAATAAACATACGTGTGCATGTGTCTTTATAGCAGCATGATTTACAGTCCTTTGGGTATATACCCAGTAATGGGATGGCTGGGTCAAATGGTATTTCTAGTTCGAGATCCCTGAGGAATCGCCACACTGACTTCTGCAATAGTTGAACTAGTTTACAGTCCCACCAACAGTGTAAAAGTGTTCCTATTTCTCCACATCCTCTCCAGCACCTGTTTTTTCCTGACTTTTTAATGATGGCCATTCTAACTGGTGTGAGATGGTATCTCACTGTGGTTTTGATTTGCATTTCTCTGATGGCCAGTGATGATGAGCATTTTTTCATGTGTTTTTTTCGCTGCATAAATGTCTTCTTTTGAGAAGTGTCTGTTCATGTCCTTTGCCCACTTTTTGATGGGGTTGTTTGTTTTTTTCTTGTAAATTTGTTTGAGTTCATTGTAGATTCTGGATATTAGCCCTTTGTCAGATGAGTAGGTTGCAAAAATTTTCTCCCATTCTGTAGGTTGCCTGTTCACTCTGATGGTAGTTTCTTTTGCTGTGCAGAAGCTCTTTAGTTTAATTAGATCCCATTTGTCAATTTTGGCTTTTGTTGCCATTGCTTTTGGTGTTTTAAACATGAAGTCCTTGCCCATGCCTACATCCTGAATGGTATTGCTTAGGTTTTCTTGTAGGATTTTAATGGTTTTAGGTCTAACATTTAAGTCTTTAATCCATCTTGAATTAATTTTTGTATAAGGTGTAAGGAAGGGATCCAGTTTCAGCTTTCTACTTATGGCTAGCCCGTTTTCCCAGCACCATTTATTAAATAGGGAATCCTTTCACCATTTCTTGTTTTTGTCAGGTTTGTCAAAGATCAGATAGTTGTAGATATGCGGCATCATTTCTGAGGACTCTGTTCTGTTCCATTGATCTATGTCTCTGTTGTGGTACCAGTACCATGCTGTTTTGGTTACTGTAGCCTTGTAGTAGAGTTTGAAGTCAGGTAGTTTGATGCCTCCAGATTTGTTCTTTTGGCTTAGGATTGACGTGGCGATGCAGGTTCTTTTTTGGTTCCATATGAACTTTAAAGTAGTTTTTTCCAACTGTGTGAAGAAAGTCATTGGTAGCTTGATGGGAATGGCATTGAGTCTATAAATTACCTTGGGCAGTATGGCCATTTTCAGGATATTGATTCTTCCTACGCTTGAGCATGGAATGTTCTTCCATTTGTTTGTATTCTCTTTTATTTCATTGAGCAGTGGTTTGTAGTTCTCCTTGAAGAGGTCCTTCACATCCCTTGTAAGTTGGATTCCTAGGTATTTGATTCTCTTTGAAGCAATTGTGAATGGGAGTTCACTCATGATTTGGCTCTCTGTTTGTCTGTGATTGGTGTACAAGAATGCTTGTGATTTTTGTACATTGATTTTGTATCCTGAGACATCGCTGAAGTTGCTAATCAGCTTAAGGAGATTTTGGGCTGAGACGATGGGGTTTTCTACATATACAATCATGTCATCTGCAAACAGGGACAATTTGACTTCCTCTTTTCCTAATTGAATACCCTTTATTTCCTTCTCCTGCCTGATTGCTCTGGCCAGAACTTCCAATACTATGTTGAATAGGAGTGGTGAGAGAGGACATCCCTGTCTTGTGCCAGTTTTCAAAGGGAATGCTTCCAGTTTTTGCCCATTCAGTATGATATTGGCTGTGGGTTTGTCATAGACAGCTCTTATTTTGAGATACGTCCCATCAATACCTAATTTATTGAGAGTTTTTAGCATGAAGGTTGTTGAATTTTGTCAAAGGCCTTTTCTGCATCTATTGAGATAATCATGTGGTTTTTGTCTTTGGTTCTGTTTATATGCTGGGTTACATTTTTTGATTTGCGTATGTTGAACCAGCCTTGCATCCCAGGGATGAAGCCCACTTGATCATGGTATATAAGCTTTTTGATGTGCTGCTGGATTTGGTTTGCCAGTATTTTATTGAGGATTTTTGCATCAATGTTCATCAAGGATATTGGTCTGAAATTCTCTTTTTTGGTTAAGTCTCTGCCAGGCTTTGGTATCAGGATGATACTGGCTTCATAAAATGTATTAGGGAGGATTCCCTCTTTTTCTATCAATTGGAATAGTTTCAGAAGGAATGGTACCCGTTCCTCCTGGTACCTCTGGTAGAATTCAGCTGTGAATCCATCAGGTCCTGGACTCTTTTTTGTTGGTAAGCTATTGATTATTGCCACAATTTCAGAACCTGTTATTGGTCTATTCAGAGATTCAACTTCTTCCTGGTTTAGTCTTGGGAGGGTGTATTTGTCAAGGAATTTATCCATTTCTTCTAGATTTTCTAGTTTATTTGCATAGAGGTGCTTGTAGTATTCTCTTATGGTAGATTTTATTTCTGTGGGATCAGTGGTGATATCCCCTTTATCATTTTTTATTGCATCTATTTGATTCTTCTCTCTTTTCTTCTTTATTACTCTTGCTAGCAGTCTATCAATTTTGTTCATCTTTTCAAAAAACCAGCTCCTGGATTCATTAATTTTTTGAAGGGCTTTTTGTGTCTCTATTTCCTTCAGTTCTGCTCTGATTTTAGTTATTTCTAGCCTTCTGCTAGCTTTTGAATGTGTTTGCTCTTGCTTTTCTAGTTCTTTTAATGTTAGGGTGTCAATTTTGGATCTTTCCTGCCTTCTCTTGTGGCATTTAGTGCTATAAATTTCCCTCTACATACTGCTTTGAATGTGTCCCAGAGATTCTGGTATGTTGTGTCTTTGTTCTCATTGGTTTCAAAGAACGTCTTTATTTCTGCCTTCATTTCATTATGTACGCAATAGTCATTCAGGAGCAGGTTGTTCAGTTTCCATGTAGTTGAGCTGTTTTGAGTGAGTTTCTTAATCCTGAGTTCTAGTTTGATTGCACTGTCTTCTGAGAGACAGTTTGTTATAATTTCTGTTCTTTTACATTTGCTGAGGAGAGCTTTACTTCCAGCTATGTGGTCAATTTTGGAATAGGTGTGGTGTGGTGCTGAAAAAAATGTATATTCTGTTGATTTGGGGTGGAGAGTTCTGGAGATGTCTATTAGGTTCACTTTGTGCAGAGCTGAGTTCAATTCCTGGATATCCTTGTTAACTTTCTGTCTCATTGATCTGTCTAATGTTGACAGTGGGGTGTTAAAATCTCCCATTATTATTGTGTGGGAGTTTAAGTCCCTTTGTAGGTCATTCGGGACTTGCTTTATGAATCTGGGTGCTCCTGTGTTGGGTGCATATATATTTAGGATAGTTAGCTCTTCTTGTTGAATTGATCCCTTTACCATTATGTAATGGCCTTCTTTGTCTCTTTTGATCTTTGTTGGTTTAAAGTCTATTTTATCAGAGACTAGGATTGCAACCCCTGCCTTTGTTTTCCATTTGCTTGTTAGATCTTCCTCCATCCTTTTATTTTGAGTCTATGTGTGTCTCTGCACGTGAGATGGGTTTCCTGAATACAGCACACTGATTGGTCCTGACTCATTATCCAGTTTGCCAGTCTGTGTCTTTTAATTGGATCATTTAGCCCATTTACATTTAAAGTTAATATTGTTATGTGTGAATCTGATCCTGTCATTATGATGTTAGTTGGCTATTTTGCTCATTAGTTGATGCAGTTTCTTCCTAGCTTTGATGGTCTTTGCAATTTGGCATGTTTTTGCAGGGGCTGGTACCGGTTGTTCCTTTCCATGTTTAGTGCTTCCTTCAGGAGCTCTTTTAGGGCAGGCCTGGTGGTGACAAAATCACTCAGCGTTTGCTTGTCTGTAAAGTATTTTATTTCTCCTTCACTTATGAAGCTTAGTTTGGCTGGATATGAAATTCTGGGTTGAAAATTCTTTTCTTTAAGAATGTTGAGTATCAGCCCCCACTCTCTTCTGGCTTGTAGAGTTTCTGCCAAGAGATCAGCTGTTAGTCTGATGGGCTTCCCTTTGTGGGTAACCCGACCTTTCTCTCTGGCTGCCCTTAACATTTTTTACTTCATTTCAACTTTGGTGAATCTGACAATTATGTGTCTTGGAGTTGCTCTTCTCGAGGAGAATCTTTGTGGTGTTCTCTGTATTTCCTGAATCTGAATGTTGGCCTGCCTTGCTAGATTGGGGAAGTTCTCCTGGATAATATCTTGCAGAGTGTTTTCCAACTTGATTCCATTCTCCCCGTCATTTTCAGATACACCAATCAGACGTAGGTTTGGTCTTTTCACATAGTCCCAAATTTCTTGGAGGCTTTGTTCATTTTTTTTAATTCTTTTTTCTCTAAACTTCCCTCTTCACTTCATTTCATTCATTTCATCTTCCATCAGCGATACCCTTTCTTCCAGTTGATTGCATCTGCTACGGAGGCTTCTGCAATCTTTTCGTAGTTCTTGATACTTGGCTTTCAGCTCCATCAGTTCTTTTAAGCCCTTCTCTCCATTGGTTATTTTAGTTATCCATTCATCTAATTTTTTTTCAAAGTTTTTAACTTCTTTGCTATTGTTTTGAATTTCCTCCCGTAGCTCAGAGTATTTTGATCGTCTGAAGCCTTCTTCTCTCAACTCGTCAAAGTCATCCTCCATCCAGCTTTGTTCTGTTGCTGGTGAGGAACTGCGTTCCATTGGAGGAAGAGAGGGGCTCTGCTTTTTAGAGTATCCAGTTTTTCTGCTCTGTTTTTTCCCCATCTTTGTGGTTTTATCTACTTTTTGTCTTTGATGATGGTGATGTACAGATGGGTTTTTGGTGTGGATGTCCTTTCTGTTTGTTAGTTTTCCTTCTACCAACAGGACCCTCAGCTGCAGGTCTGTTGGAGTTTACTAGAGGTCCACTCCAGACCTGTCTGGCTGGGTGTCAGCAGCGGTGGCTGCAGAACAGTGGATTTTCGTGAGACCACAAATTCAGCTGTCTGATAGTTCCTCTGGAAGTTTTGTCTCAGAGGAGTACCCGGCCGAGTGAGGTGTCAGTCTGTCCCTACTGGGGGGTGCCTCCCAGTTAGGCTGCTCAGTGGTGAGGGACCCACTGTAGGAGGCAGTCTGTCCGTTCTCAGATCTCCAGCTGCGTGCTGGGAGAACCACTACTCTCTTCAAAGCTGTCAGTCAGACAGGGACTTTTAAGTCTGCAGAGGTTCCTGCTGAATTTTTGTTTGTCTGTGCCCTGCCCCCAGAGGTGTAGCCTACAGAGGCAGGCAGGCCTCCTTGAGCTGTGGTGGGCTCCACCCAGTTCGAGCTTCCTGACTGCTTTGTTTACCTAAGCAAGCCTGGGCAATGGCGGGCGCCCCTCCCCCAGCCTCGCTGCCACCTTGCAGTTTGATCTCAGACTGCTGTGCTAGCAATCAGCGAGACTCTGTGGGCATAGGACCCTCTGAGCCAGGTGCAGGACACAATCTCCTAGTGTGCTGTTTGCCAGGCCCGTTGGAAAAGTGCAGTATTAGGGTGGGACTGACCCGATTTTCCAGGTGCCATCTGTTACCCCTTTCTTTTACTAGGAAAGGGAACTCCCTGACCCCTTGCGCTTCTCGAGTGAGCCAATGCCTCTCCCTGCTTTGGCTCGTGCACCGTGTGCTTCACCGACTGTCTTGCACCCACTGTTTGGCACTCCCTAGTGAGATGAAACCGGTACCTCAAACAGAAATGCAGAAATCACCCGTCTTCTGTGTCGCTCAGGCTGGGAGCTGAAGACCGGAGCTGTTCGTATTCTGCCATCTTGGCTCCACCCTAGCTGTAACTTTGTACCCAGTGACAAAGCTCTCCCCACTCCCTCATCCTTCTGCCATCACTAACCTCTGGTAACAATCATCCTACCGTCTTCTATGAGATGGACTTCTTCAGATGTCACATGAGTGAGAGCAAGTGGTCTTTTTCTTTCTGTGCCTGGCTTATTCCACTTAACATAATGTCCTCTAGCCTCATCCATGTTGACACAAATGACAGAACTTCATTCTGTTTTATGACTGAACATTATTCCTGTGTGTGTGTGCGTGTGTGTGTGTATGACATTTTCTTTACTCATTCTGTAGATGGGCACTTATACACTGTTGGTAGGAATTTAAGTTAGTACAATCATTTCCCATTTCTATAGGGAGAAGAGTATGGAGGTTTTTTGATAAATTATAAACAGAACCACCATATGATCCAGCAATCTCATTGCTGGGTTTATATAAAAAGGAAACAAAATAAGCATGTCAAAAAAGCTAACTGCACTCTCATGTTTATTAAGCAGTATTCACAATAATCCAAACCACTATTTCTTCTAAGTATTTCATAATTTAACTTTTTTTCATATATTACGCCCTAAACTTTTAAAGGATTCATGTCTCTTTTCCAATTTCTGAAACTTATGAGTCACTGATTCTTTGTTGCCTTCCTCTTTACAGAGTCTGGTAAAACAATTAAATGCTTTTTATTTCTTCTCAATCTAATCTTCATATATAAATATACTTATATTTTCTATTAATTTGCCTTCTATAACATACATGACTACATTAATTGTGATCAGCATTTCACTATACTAGTCCTCTTTTTGGCTCAGCCTATTTTAGTATGTAATTTGTATGTTGTACATTAAATTGTTTTACAAAACTTTCAATACTTTACTTTTCATTTGCCTCTTTTCCAAAGATAGCTTGACAAGCTCGTAGTTTCTTTCCACATTATTTTGCTTTCTTGTTTTTCCATTATATTGACTTAAACATTTAAATACAAATTCAATATCTGAGATTTATGTTCCGTATAATTTCTTCTGATGCTTCACCCCAGTAGCCCATCTCCTTGTGTGCAACATAATTTATCATTTAATCCTCACATACGGGAGACACCACATTCCAATGCCTGCAGGCAGTGTCTCTTTGTTTATTCCATTTGCCTTGTCAGAAGGGAACAACCCACATGGACCTGACATTCTTGTGATCAGACACATCTGAATGGAGCTCTGGCCTCTTAGGTTGATTACTTTTCTGGATCATTACCTTTATTTACTTCCAGTCCTGGGAAGTTTTCTTAATTTCCTTTCAACTTTATTAGGCATTCTGTGAATTCTTGTAACTTCTTGGCGATTTTAATGGTCTGCATTAAGTGTTTAAACTATATTATTTTTCCGAAAAGCAGAAATATCAATAAGGGCATATATGAGTGAAATATTTTTCATAGATTTTCGATGGCATCTATCACCATGAGAAATTCCAAGTTTTTTTCATTTGAAACGCTCCTCTCATCAATAGACCATATTGTAATAATTTGTAGAGTGTGATTACTTTTATACCATTAGAAAATTAATTATATATTATGTAAATATTTTTGAAATACTCCACTGCAATAGTGTATGGTCAGAAGTATTCTTTTCTCTAACATAAATCTAATATGAGTAAAATTATTTACCTGAATTCAGACCTTTTGTCTTCAATGGCCATTCTGTCTCATTAGCACTTCCCTGATCCATAAAAGATATCATTTGTATTTTTTGTTTAATTCATATTTTATTGAAATGAGTAATTTAACATTATAATGTTTTATGGCAATTTAGGATATTTTCAATAAATATATTGAGCTTGAGGTCCTGGCTACGTATTTCTCTTGTACTCAAAATCAGATTTTTCTGGCACAACTTCATTGCCTGCAATGGTATTTATAAAAAGTTTGAATGCCAGCGCATAGACTATTTCAATACTGTACTCATTTGTTCATGTATAAACATTTCATTAGCTATGAAACAAACCAAATACAAATGCTGAATGTATAGTGTATATCAACAAATTCAGATTCTTCACCGAAGAAAACAATAAAAAATGAATTTTCTGTGACATGCCACTTGTTCATTAGTTCTTTAATATGATTTAGGCTATTCCAAATATAAGAAAATGTATGCATCACTATTCACGTTGTCTCAACATTTTTTATCTAGGTCCTGAAGGGCATAAAAAAGAATGTATATTGTCAGATTTATTTTTATAGACTTCAGATGTTTCTTTTGCTGTATTTTCTGTGCATACTAGTATGAATATATGGAGACAAGGACAAATGAACGTTTAAGTGGTTATATGAGTTTTGCTCATATGGCTAATTGCTTATATGGATGTTGTAAATGACAAGATAAAATAGTAAAGTTTGATAAACTTATCTGTGCCCTGTGAACTTTAGTTCACTTACTGCATAACTTAATTCAGTCACTAATAATTAGTTTAAAAAATGTATTTAAAAGCTGCAAACCACATTTTATTACACATTTCTGAATCAGGAAGTGGTAAATTGTGGCATAGCTTTCTTGTGCCACTGACTTTTTTGGGGAGAAACATTCTGCAATAAAATAAGAGTTTCCAAACTCTATTTATGAAAAAGCTTGAGTTTTCTTCTGTGATTAACCTTCACTCCTCAGTCCCTTTTACCCAAGGAATGGTTCCTAGGTCATCTTTTTGAAGTTTAGTTTCTGGAAAGTTTCCAGCAAACCTCTCCTGTGCTTTGTCCCAGTTGTTGTTGTTGTTGTTGTTATTGTTGTGGAGAAAGTGAGTCTCTTTAATTGAGGATGGTTTTTCTGTCTCCAATCCTGCATGTGTTTGCCGAAGCTGAAGCTGTATTGGAGTTTTTATTCTCCCACCATCCTTCCCCAGGCCTTCTCCTGTTATCAACACATCTTTTTCAACATCTTCTGACCTTTGTCGCTATCAGTAATTTCAGAATGAACAGATGCAGGAGCATCATCTCTTTGGAAATTTCCTTCACTTCCAATCTGCTTCCTATGTTTTCCAGCTCTATCTTTATATCTTTGATTCTCCAGTATCTTATCATCTTTGTAGTCTGTATTCTGTAAACCATATTTTACTCATATATTTTTAAAATCATTTTCTTCTTTCCAGCTCGTTTCCTTCTTAGTTAATGATGGACCAACAAATGATTCATCTTTCTTATCAAGGAAAAGTTGAGCTCTAACCTGCCCTGGTTCACATCCAACACTGCTATTACTGCCAGGGTGAATGTAATAAGATAACATAGTGTCTCCATCTTTCACTTTCTCTCCATGCTCAGGTTCATAAGGGCCACATTTAGTTTTCAGCTGAACAATCCATTTTCCATTAACAATTGTTCCATTTTGATGGCCTGATGCAAAAGGACATAACTTTGTAAGTCATGGTCAAAATAAATCTCTGCATGAAACTTACATCAACTTCAGGGATTCGAAGAGTATGCTCTGTATCATTTTCCCTTCCATTTGTAGCAGGTTTCACAGCTGTAATGATGAAGAGTGATCCTGTCTGTAACACAGGTGATCTAATGACAGTTACTCTCATATATGAGGGCCACACTTTTTCCTCATCTTCCTCCTGAGTCTCTTTTGAAGTTGCATTGCCTTTACTGGTAAAGCCTTCATCATAACTACCCTCGGTCTGAGAGTCTGTAATTTCACCTTCTTCTGGTTCACTATGAGTCTCTGTGATTTTCTCATCCTTAAAGTTGAATTGAGAGGTTTTCATTAAGAGGAGATTCCATAGTATTTCCACTAAATGAAACAGTGAATTTTGGGGGATTATTTTTGTGATGAATGCCTATTTTGGCTTTTTTTTCACATTTGTGAAATTGTCTTTCCCATTGCAGCTTGTATGTTCAACACTGAAGGCTTCTTGATCCTCTGAATTCAAATCCTTTTCCTCATTTTTTTTTTTTGTAGAAGAATCTGGATCCTTTCTTTTCTCAATTTTTTATTTTTGTTTTGTGCTATAAGTCTGATAAGGTTGCAAATCTACTCGAGAATGAAATCGATAGTGACCACTTTCCACATCACAGTAGTAATAAATTAAATCATAATATATTTGATTCTCAGAATCTTAATAGAAACCCGTGCTGTGGTCAAAATACAGTCCAGTATTTTCATCATAACTAAATCCAGTCTGTGATAAAGCCGCTTCTGCTGCAGCTCTCAAACTTCCAGCTAATGAGGAACCTTCTAAGGACGTATCTTGTGCTGCTAATGCAGATGCTGGCTCCTGTGAATATAAGGCAAATGACCCTCTTGTCTACATTCAACATTTGCTGTCCTATCAGTACCAGGGTGAGCATCATTTTCTATTTATAACTGGTCGTTAGAATTCAAAGCAGGAGTTTCAATATCCTGATCTTGCTGATTTGACAGTTCAGTCACTCACTTTATTTGGAAGACTAACATCATTAGTGTAGATCTGATAATAATAATCTGAGACTGACCAAGGATCATGGTTCTCTGTGAGTACTTCTACATCAGTATTTATTATCTCCATTTCTCCCACAGCGGAGTACGTTACTGAGTTCTTCCAGCTGCGTGCGGAGCTCCTGGCTGTAGCTCGTGTCGCTCTGAGCAGCCGTCCTATGCGAGGCCATAGCTTCTCCGTTCCCGCACCTGCCGCCTGCAGCTCAGCGTTCGGGTTCCAGCTTCTCCGCCCTCCTTCTCCTCTGGACCAGCTCGGGCTCCGGGAGGGGGAAGAGCGGCCTCAAGGAAGGCGCTGGCTGCCGGTGCGGTCCCGAGGCCGTGAGTTCGGGCGCCAGACGGCTGCGGCCTCGGAGGGGCTGCGCGGGGCCGAAGCGGGGGCCGGCGGAGCCACAGCCATGGGGGCGCGCGGGCAGACACAGGCAGCCTCCCCAGCCTGGACGCCCCGAAACGCAGAGGCTAACGGGGCTGCGGCAAGAGCAAGGGGACGGCGATGGCCCCGCCGGATCTGCGCGGCCTGGAATCCTGGGAACGATTGTACCTTCCCCAGCCACGGGGGCCGCGGGAGGAGCGTCGAAGTCCAGGGGCCAGAAGCACTCGGGCCGTTCCCGAGTTGAGCTGGAAACAGTCGCCAAGCGTGTTTTAAATCGAGTTTCCGTGTGGCTTGATATGACCTGCTGGTTACTCTTATTTTTTTCCTCCATTCGTTGACCTATGATTGACAAATTGAAAAGTGTATATTTTTAGTGTATTGTACAATAGTGTTTTGAGATGTCAGTAGTCTTTAAATTATCTCAGTTCAGCTAGTTAGCATATTTATCCCCTCACATACTTAATGCGTTTCTGTGTGTGTGGTGACAGCACCTGAGATCTACTCTTGTAGCAAATTTCAAGTACAGAGTATTGTGAACTATAGTCAATATTCTGTACATTAGGTCCCCAGCAGTTACTCACCTTATAACTGAAGGTGCGCCCCTTCCATGGAAATCTCCCCACTTTCCCCTCTTCCTAGCCCATGGGAACCACGGTTCTACTGTTTCCATGGCTTTTTATTTTTTATTTTTATTTACTTTTTTAGATTTTACATAAAACGAGATCATGCAGTAGTTGTCCTTCTGTATTCGGTTTATTTCCCTTAGCATAATGTCTGCAAGATTTATCAATATTGTTGTAGATGAAAGAGTCTCATTTTTATTAAAGCTGAAACTATGTATCTCTCAGTTTATCTGTATCAGAGGAGTGCAGATGCCCTTGATGATCCTGATTTTATGTCCTTTGGCTATATACTCCCAATTGGGATTAGTGGTATTTCTAGTTTAAAAATTTTAAGGAACCGCCCTACTGTTTTCCGTAATACTGCACCAATTGACATCCTCAGCAACAGTGTACAAGTGTTCTCTCTTTCTACACCCTAACACTTTGTATCTTTTGACTTTTTGATAATAGGCATCCAAACATCACGACAAGGTGATACCTCATCGTGATTTTGATTTTAATTACTCTGATAATTAGTGACGTTGAGCATTTTATTTATTTATTTTTTTTTTTAACAGTTTTCTCAAACATCATTTTATTCATTGTGCAATATTACATCCTAGGATATTCTATAATTTAAGAAAGTAAGTGCAAATTGTAGAATATTTAAACTGCTTCATTTTTTTTAATTTGTGTAGCTTTTATATTTTATTTTTATATACCTGCTGGCCATTTGTATATCTTTGGAAAAATTGCTATTTATATATTTTGCCCAATTAATCAAGAAATTGCTTTTAATTCTGCTGTGGGTTCTTTTTTGTATTGATTAGTACGACATATATTTTGGGTAGTAACATATTATCCTGCATATGGTTTACAAATATTTTCTCCCATTTCCTATAATGCCTTTATATTTTGTTATTTCCTTTATTGTGCAGAAAATTTTTACTTTGACATAGTTCCACTTGTTCATTTTTGCTTTTGTTGACTGTGTTCTTCGTGTCATATCCAAAACATCATTGCCATGACCAGTGTCAAGGAGGTTTTTCCCCATTTTTTTTTAGAGGATTCATGATTTCAATTCTTATGTTTAAGTCTTTATTTCATTTCAAATTCATTTTGTGATGATATGAGAAAGGTTCACTTTTTTCTGTGCATAGCTAGTTTTTCCTACACCACTCCTTGTTTTTTTCCTACACAACTCCTTGTGTTTATCCTTTCTCCATTCTGTGGGATCGGTTGACTGTACCTTTGTGAGTTTATTTCTGGGTCCTCTTCTGTTCTATTGGTTTTTATGTAGGTACTATACTATATTGTACCTACACTATATTGTATGACTACACTATATTGCATGTACACTATATTGATAACTACAGCTTTGTAATATAGTTTGAAATCAGGAAGTGTGAGGCTTTCAGCCTTTTTGTTCTTCTCAGTGTTTGGCTATTTGAGGTCTTTTGTGGTTCCATACTAATTTTAAAATTGTTGTTCTACATTTTTAATAAAATGTCATTAAAATTTTGATAGAAATTTAACTCTGTAGATCACTTTATGTAGTATGGATATTTTAACAATATTAATTTTTAGAATCCATGAACACATATTTTCCATTTTGTATTCTTTATTTTCTTTCCTCAACATTTTATAGTTTTCAGTATGCAAATCTTTCATATTCTTTGTTAACTCATTCCTAAGTATTTCATTCTATTTGATAATATTGTAAATGGAACTATCTTTATTCCTGTTTCAGATATTTTGTTGTTACTGTAAAAAAATGCACCTGATGTGCATATGTTAATATTGTATCCTGAAAATTTACTGACTTGGTTAGTTATAACAGGTTTTTTTTTTTCTGGTAAAATGGTGGGTATTCTGAATTCTGGTTAAACTTTAAATTGATAGTTGCTATTATCATTTCAAAATTATTTAAAATATGACCAGATGGATTCCTGCTTTCGTGAATTCAATGGAATTCAAATCTTCCCATTTAAAATAATTTTGTCTGGTTGACCTAGGCCCCGGGGATTGGGGGCACACCGTGGGAGCCGGGAAATTCGCTTGGGGGTGGGAGGGAGAAGCCCTCAGAGAGGGGGCTGAGCTGGAGAAGCAGAGAGGGGCTCCGGGGACAGCCGGGAGGAGAGAGGGTCGTGTCGGAGACCCAGTGGGGAGACAGAATGGGACAGAAAAGGAGGAATGGTGAGAGTTAGCAACAGGACGGCTTTCCGGCGCGGCAGGGAAATTTGCTGAAACTGCGGGCCCCAGGGAACAGCGCGGGCAGGGTGGGAGGGAGTGGAGAGGACCCAGCAGACCCCAAGGTCAGTGTGGAGAAAGGGACATTTCCCGGTTCCTTCGCCTCTGCCCAGCATTCTGCAGGCAGGCCCCCCCAGGGGCAGGGCAGGGGAGGAGGTGTCTCCTGGCAGGCTCGGAGAACTAATGGGCACACACCCGCTTCGCAGGGCCGGGGTGACAAGGGAAGCCTGAGACGGCTACAGATCTCGCTGGCCCCGTGGGTGGGCGCGGGCGACGCGGGAGGGTCCGAGCTCAGGGGGTCAGCGCCGGGGCCTGCAGGTGGCCCTGGAGGAATCTGCAAGCACCCCCCCGCCCCGTGCAGCGGGCCTTCTGGGAAACCAGTGTGGACAGCGCCCTGGACACGCCCTTCCCAGCTGGAACATTTGTGAGGCTGGAATTTAAGCTCCGACAGACAGAGAAGCGGCATGAGGAAGGACTGGAAGAAACCCAAGTGCAAAGTTCAGCCCGAGGGGAGGAAGCAGAAATGGCTGACCTGCGTCAAACTGGGCTGTGAGGATAAAGTTCTGGGCAGGATTGTTCGCTGCCCTCCAGAGTCGCAGACTCAGCGGGAGCCTGAGGAGCACCAGGAGACCCAGTGCAGCTGGGCGGAGCGGGCGGTGAGGACCCCACAGCTGCTGCTTCTCTGCACAGTTCGCCTTCTCCAAGGCCCGGCCCCCAGCGGAGCCCAGCACTGAATCACAGGACGCCCCCTGGAGCCCTGGAGGGGGTAACCAGTGGAAGACCCACCTCCCAGGGAGAAGACCCCACTGTATCTCCAGATAATAAAACTATTCTCTCCCCCCCAAAAAATACATAAATAATTTTGTCTGGTCTTTGAAAATGTTTATCCTCTGTCTACTGGTCAAAATGCTGCCCATTTATCTATATGCCTAATTAGTCAAACTTTTTAATGAAGTTATTTAACATTCTTTTTTATTATGAAACAAAACAGTAAATTTGTTAATGATTTTAATATCGTCTAATATGATTGAAAATATGTCAATTTGTCATTGCCAATGAATCTCTGTGTTATTTATTTTACTCTGTTACATATTCTGTCCATAAAGCTCTAAGTGGCTTAGAATCTTGCCTAACATATTGTATGTGCTAAGTACTAACTACTCTGATTCATCAAATTATCTTTCTATACCATTCTTAAAATACAATATTATTTTTTATTTATTTTTATTAAAATTTTTTTGCCTAATCTATTTATGAAAATTATGAGGTTTATTCAGTTTGTTCTCTTGATAAAAGCCAAAGGTTTTTTTTTCTCTCTCTTTTTTTTTTTTTTTTTTTTTGAGACCGAGTCTCCCTCTGTTCCCCAGGCTGGAGTGCAGTGACACAATCTCGGCTCACCACAACCCCCGCTTCCCGGGTTCAAGTGATTCTCCTCCCTCAGCCTCCTGAGTAGCTGGGACTACAGGCGTGCTCCACCATGCCCGGCTAATTTTTGTATTTTTAGTAGAGATGGGGTTTCACTATATTGGCCAGGCTGGTCTTGAACTCCTGACCACGTGATCCACCCGCCTCAGACTCCCAAAGTGCTGGGATTATAGGCTTGGGCCACTGCACCAGGCCTTTTTTTTTTTTTTTATCTCTTTATTAATATGTTAGAGAGTACAAATGCAGCTCCCTTACAAAAGCATGTTGCATAGTGATGAATTATGGGCTTTGGTGTGACAATCATCTGAATGTTGTTTATTGTCCCAATTAGCTATTTTCTCATTCCTAAACCCTCTCCAACCTCCCATCTTTCTGAGTCTCCTGTGTCTATTTTTCCAGTCTCTATATCCAAGTGTATGCATAATTGAGTTCCCACTTACAAGTGACAAAATACAGAATTTGATTTTCTGTTTCTGAGTTTTTTGACTTACAATAATGGCCTCTGGTTTTATTCATGTTGTTGCAAAAGACATGATTTGATTCTTCTTCATGGCTGAGTAGCATTCCATGGTATACTTGTATAGCACATTTTCTTTATTCGATTATTGACTGATAAATTTAAATTGATTTCATATATTGGCTATTGTGAATAGTGCTGTGATAAACGTATGAGCATGGGTATTTTCTTTATGTAACAAATTATTTTCCTTTGGCTAGATACCAAGTAGTGGGAGTGCTGAATCAAATGGAAGTTCTATTTTTAGTCTATTTTGAAATCTCCATACTGTTTTCCATAGAGGTTGTAGAAAGTTACTTTCCCACAATGTATAAGTGTTCTCTTTCCTATGTATCCTTGCTGATAGCTCATTTTTCTGCTTTTTAGTAATAGCCATTCTGCATGGTGTAAGTTGGTACCTCATTGTGGTTTTTAATTGGCATTTCTCTGATGATTGACAACGTTAAGCATCTTTTACATGCTTGTTGACAATTGACCATCATTGTCTTTTTTTTTAATGTTCATGTTGTTTGCTTGCTTTTTAATGAGGTTACTTGTTTTATTTTTGTTGAGCTGTTTGAGTTCCTTGTATATTCTGGACATTAGATCTTTGTCACATGCAAAAGTTGTAAACATTTATCTCGTTCCATAGGTTTTCTGTTCACTGTGTTAATTAAAAAGCTCTTTTCAGGCACTTTTTAGTTTAATTGAGTTCCTTTTGTCTATTTTTGTTATTGTTACATCTGCTTTTGAGATCTTAGTCATAAATTCTTTGTCCAAGTCAATCTCTAGAAGAGTTTATCCTAGAGTTTCTTCTAGCATTTTTATAGTTTCAAGTCTTACATTTTAGTCTTTTAATCCATACTGAGTTGATTATTGTATATGGTGGGACATAGGGGTCTCATTCCATACTTCTGCATATGGCAATATAACTTTTCCAGCACAATTTGTTGAATAGGATGTCATTTCTCCAGTGCATGTTTTTGTTGACTTTGTAAAAGATCAGTTGTTTGTAGGTAGGTGGCTTTATTTCTAGGTTCTCTATTCTGTACCATTGATCTATGTGTCAATTTATGTCAGTACCATGCTGTTTTGGTTACTACAGCCTTCTAGCATAATTTTAAGTCAGATAATATAATATCTCCAGCTTCATTCTCTTTGCTTAGATTTGCTTTGCCTATTCAGGCTCTTTTTGTGGTTCCATGTGAATTTTAGTGTTTTTTTTCTAATTAAAAAAATAACATTGGCATTTTGGTAGGAATTGCATTTAATATGTAGATTGCTTTGGGCAGTAGTAATTTTAATGATCATAATTCTTCCAATCCATGAGCATAGGATGTTTTTCTCATTTGTGTCATGTACAATTTCTTTCGTCAGTGTTTTGTAGTTTTCCTTGTAGGGCTCGTCCATCTCTTTGACTGATTGTATTTCTAAGAATTTTACCTTTTTTGTAGCTATTGTAAAAGGAAATGACTTTTTAATTCAGTTCTCAGCTTGATCATCATTGGTGTATAAAAATGCTACCAATTTTTGTACATTGATTTTTGCATCCTGCAGCATTATTAAATTTATTTATCAGATCTAAGAGTTTTTTTGGTGGTCTTTAGAATTTTTGTATATATGATATTATATAATCATCAAAGAGGGACAATTTGACTTTCTAATTATAACCACATAGATGCTCCCACCAAGACCAATAGACAGAGTCTCTATGGAGGGCACAGGTATTTCTTTAAGCTGGCCATGTGTTCATGGCTGGAAGCATGGGCCGAAAGCCACTTAGCTAAGCATTGCCTCTCAAGTCTTTCTTTCTTTCTTCTTTCTTTCTTTCTTTCTTTTTCTTTCTTTCTTTCTTCTTTCTTTCTTTCTTTTTCTGCCTTTTCTTTCAACAGAGTTTTCACTCATTGTCCAGGCAGGAGTGCAGTGGTGCCATCTTGGCCCACTGCAACCTCCACCTCCCAGGTTTGAGTGATTCTGCAGTCTCAGCCACCTGAGTAGCTAGGATTACAGGCACCAGCCACCACTCCTGGCTAATTTTTGTATGTTTTAGTAGAGACATGGTTTGGTCATGTTGCCCAGGCTGGTCTTGAACCCCTGACCACAGGTGATCTGCCCACTTCGGCCTCCCAAAGTGTTGGGATTACAGGCATGAGTCACCACGCCCGGAAGCCTCTCAAGTTTCAATGTGCATACGAATTATTTCTAATTCCAGGCTCTCTCTTAGTAAAGTGATTCTGCAGGTTTGGAAGGGGTCCATGAATTGGCTTCTTTAAAAAGTCTCCTGTTAATGCTGATGTTTCTTCCACTACATCCAATATAGTAGCACTCAGCTAAGGAAAGTAGGCACAGCACAGAGCTCCTGACACCCAACACTCTTACCACAACTCAAATACTTTTGGCCCAAAGTGGAAGCCATCAATCACCATTTTCAAACATGTCATTTTCTGCTGGCTCTTTGCAGTTTAGAAAGCCTAGAGAAGGCATCAACGTTTGAGTAAGTCTGCATTTGGAAAACATGTACACATGAGTTAAAACAATGTTTACTGAGCACATACCATGTGTTCAGAAGTTTGTTACAGAGCACTGTTCAGGAAACATTACATGATGTGAGTTAATCCTCATAGCACCCTGGGAGTTGGGTGCTAAGTTTTCTGTAATTTTCAGGATTTAAATGAAGGGCCTAGTGTTTCTATTTTTTCTTCCATTTTAAAAATTATTTACCTGAAAAATAAAATGTACAGAATAAAAGCTATATAGACAGATGAGAGGGATAGAGAAAAAAGGGTGAACTGTTCAGAGAGATGTTTTATATTTATATGTACCTTCTTGTGCCTTGTGGAGCAGCTACTGAATTTGCAGGAATGGAAAACAAGTTGCTAGGTGGAGGGTCTCTAGAAGCACTGACTTCAATGAAAAAGAAATTATAGCCCCCAAATATAGAATTATTTCCTTCCATTTATCTGCTTTTCCATTTTAGGAAATTGTGGGCACCAGCTCAGTAGAGGCGGCAGGAGCCCCCACCCGACTATCTGGTCTCCTTTAATCAGTTCTGTGAGAGAAGATTCAAGGGTGAGGCCAGATCTGGATGAGGCCTTAGAAGAGGGTGGATCTGGGCAGGGCTGGAACAGAAAGTGGACTCCATGTTTCTGATGTTCATGCTGGTGGAGTATTTCCAGTTCTGTCTTTCCTAAGCCTGCCCAACAGAGACTTGACTCTTAGAGCTTGTGTAATTTTAATCTGTTTTAGCCACTTCCCTGTCAATTTTTATAACACACGATGAGAAGAAACTTAAGCAAAACTCTTAGGGTTTTTTAGGACAATTATATGAGAAGCTAAAAACTTATTTTTACCAAGATAAAAGAAATAGACATAATCACAACAATAACAATAATTCTTTTGTCCATGAATAGCCCTTCAGATGGTGACATCAGAACTCAAGGAACAGCATAAGAGAAGTGGAGCAAATGCAGCCAAGGCCCCCTGTGCAACTCCCTTCTCCCTTCCGACCACAGGATGCTGAATTCAGCCATTAATCCATTTCCCTTCCGAATACAGGATGCTGGATTCAGCCATTAATCCATTTCCCTTCCAAACACAGGATGCTGAATTCAGCCATTAATCCATTTCCCTTCCAATCACAGGATGCTGAATTCAGCCATTAATCCGTTTGCTCTAGATGAAAAGTTTCTGGAGAGTAGAAACCATGAATTCTTCATCTGTTTTTCTGATGGTCACGTGATGTAGTTTAGATGTCCCCTCCAAATCTCATATTGAATTTTAATCCCCAATGTGGCAGGTGGGGCCTGGGGAGGAGGTGGTTGAATCACTGAGTTAGTCCCTCATGGCTCTGTGCCATCCTTGTGATAGTGAGTACTCGCGAGATCTGGTTGTTTAGAAGTGTGGCCCATCCCTCCCCCATCTTTCTTGTTCTACCATGTGAGATGCCTGCTTCCCTTTCACTATGATTGTAAGGTTCCCCAGGCCTTCCCAGAAGCAGTTGCTGGTGCTGTGCTTCTTGCACAGCCTGCAGAACCATGAGACAATCAAACTCTTTTCTTATAAATAACCCAGTCTCAGGTTTTTTAAATAGCAATGCAAGAATAGCTTAACACATCATATGAAAAGAAAGCAATTGATTTATTTACCAGTTTGAGTCTCCAGATATCTGCCTTGCTTCAACTCAAAGAACACGAAGGGAGCAACACCCATCTACTGCTCCTGATCACGGGAGAATCTTCAGCTCATCTTAAAACATTTTAGTCAAAAGCCCCGTGTTTTATGTAGAAGAATGAGGCTGTCTGAAAGAATGGGTCTCTTTATTTATTTTTATTTCTGAGACAGGGTCTCTTTCCCTGTCATTCTGGCTGGGGTGCAGTGGCTCACTGCAGCTTTGACATTCTGTGCTCCAGCGATTCTCCCACCTCAGCCTCCCAAGTAGCTGGGACCACACGTGTGCACTACCACAACCAGATAATATTTGTATTTTTGGCAGAGATGAAGTTTTTCTATGTTGAGCACGCTGGTCTTGGACTCCTGAGCTCAAGTGATCCTCCAGCCTCTGCCTTTCAAAGTGCTGGAATTACGGGTGTGAGCCACCACACAGGGCAGATGGGTCTTAAATGATTTTAATCCCGGTACCTGAGCATGGAAGACATGACCTTAATTTTTTTCCTAATACAATATTTGACAGTTATATAACTATGATTTTTTTATTCCTGTGATTCATAAGGATATGATAGTAAAAGGCCTTGAAAACCTTTGGGGAAAAAGTGCTATATTGTGCTTGAAACCACCTTTTACTCTGAAAGCAAGTGCCATTCAGATACATCTGTCGAGAAGATATTTTCTCCTGCTGCATTTTAGCCAAACAGCAGAGTGTGTTTTGAAGTTGTTTTTTGATTTTTAACAGGACAAGTGTATTTTCTAAGACCCCAAATTCAGGAGTGGCCATGGGGCAAATCACCGCTGCACACATGGAATACATGGGCATCAAATGCATTTCTCACCCCAAACCAGGGGTTTTTCCCCCTGGGTGCACACGGGAATCACCAGGGAGGCTTTTAAAACTACCTAAACTCAAAAGGCAATAGATAAATGAATTCAGAATCCCTGCACTGGGACCTGAGCCACAGTGCTGTTTAAAGATGTCTGGGTGACTATGGGGTACAACCAAGTCCCCAAACTGCTGGTTTAAATCAGCCCTTCTGGTGAACTAGTGGCAAATGGTTTCCTGAAATGAACTGGTTTAAATCAGCCTCTTCCGGTGAACTAGTGGCAAATGGGTTCCTGAAATAAATGGAAAGATTTGCTGCTGCTGGTTTGTGGTCTTCTGATCTTACCTGCATTACCTACTTTTCTTTGCCAAACTGACCTCTGCTGCACATTTTATTCCTGAATCAATCCAGTTCTACTCATACCAAATGAATAGTATGCACTAGGTGCCCTTGCATTGCTGAACCTCACTGTGGGGAGAGGACTTTGCTGAATAATAATTGCATCCTAAAAAAACTCAAAATACTGGACCCGAATGATCCTCCTGCCTTGGTCTCCCAAAGAGCTGAGAGTGTAGGCATGATCCACCGTGCTTGGCCTATACCCTAAAAAATTAAAACTATCTTACTTACTAAATTGATGTAAACATGGGAAGACCTAGAAGGTCACCAAAGTGTTAGGACATAAGTAAATACCTTGGAATATTAATATCCATCTGATTATGCGCTGAGCAAACCTGTCCCACTTTAAAACAATACAAAACAGTGCTCTTATTCTGAGATATGAAGTGAAAATTTTGTGCAGATAGGTAATATTTAAATTTTATATATGTATAACATTCATGCAGAAAGATGTATACAAAGAAATCATGTAAAGTTCAATGAATTATTACAAAGTGAACACACATGTGTAACCTAGAAATAGAACCAGCTTCACTGATGCCCTGGCAACCACTTTCTCTCTCTTTTTTCTCCCCCAAAGTCACTAGGATCTTAAGAGCTAACATTGTAGATCAACTTTGTATTATCACACATGTTTTATTACAGAAAATTTAAAACACACAAAATAAAAGAAACAGTACAATAGGCCTGTTACCCAGGCTCAAGAACAACCAATGACATGTCAATTTTGTATTATCTATACTTCAACTCATTTCTTACACAGACTTATTTATTATTTTTTTCTGATATAAAATATGTGCTCATTGAAGGTAAACACTTGGCTGAGCACAATGGCTTAAGCCTGTTTAATCCCATCACTTTGGAATGACAAGGCAGGAGGATCACTTGAGGTCAGGAGTTTGAGAGCAGCCTGGTCAGCATAGTGAGACCACATCTTTATTAAATTTTTTTTTAATTAATCAGGCTCAGTGGTGCATGTCTCTAGTTTCAGCCACTTGGGGTGTTGACATAGCAGGATCTCTTGATTCTACGAGTTTGAGGCTACAGTGAGTTGTGATTGTGCCACTACACATCAGCCTGGGTGACAGTGAGTCTCTGTCTCAAAAAAAAAATAAAGATTCGACATTAGTTAGCTTTTTACACATAAACACACCCATATAAACAATCCCTCTTTTAACAATAGAAGTACCAAATTAAAAATCATTAGTGTGAACCCATTTTTAACTCAGACTTTATCTTTTAATGTTTCTTTTTTTTTTTTTTGAGGTAAGATGTAGGCAACACAACAAGACCTCACTGGGGCAAGAGAGTGAGACCTCATCTCTACAACAATTTTTTAAAAGTTAGTTGGGCATACTGGTGCACACTTGCAGTCACAGCTATTTGGGAAGCTGACTTGGGAGGATCACTGGAGTCTGGGAGGTCAAGGCTGCAGTGAGCTGCGATTGCACCACTGCACTCCATCCAAAAGGTTAGAGTCAGGATCTGTCAAAAATAGGTACAATTTTAACTGCACGTGTTTGACACATCAACACATCCATATAAACAATCCCTCTCTTAAAAATAAAAGTACCCAATTTAACAGTTATTCATTTTCATGGAAATTACCTAGAAATTTTTTGTTTGTTTTGTTTTGGATTTTTATTGAAAGGAAACACCTAGAAATGTTATTTAAAATCTAGATTTTGATAAAAATAAGCCTGAGTTTTTTCTTTTTTTGAGACGCAGTTTTGCTCTGTTGCCCAGCTGGAGTGCAGTGGCGTGATCTTGGCTCACCAAAACCTCTGCATCCTGGGTTCAAGCAATCCTCCTGCCTCCTAACTAGCTGGGATTACCGGCGTGAGCCACCACATTCAGTTAAATTTTTTTTTGTATTTTTAGTACAGATGGGGTTTCCTTATGTTGGCTAGGCTAGCTTTGAACTCCTGACCTAAGGTGATACACCTGCCTTGGCCTCCCAAAATGCTGGGATTACAGGCATGAGCCACCGTGGCTGTAAGTAGCAGATCCCTCTTCATGCCTTTTATAGAGTTATCCAAAAAGCAGTCATTTACACAAGAGCAGACAATTTTCCTAACTTTCTCTTGAGTTTATATGTTAATATTGTTACAAAATTTAATTTAATTTTCTTATAAAATTACCTGACCACATTTTATATGTTACATCATAATATATCAAAATTTATTTAGATGTAAAATAAATTTTATGATATCATAATATTATAATATATAACGATATCATATTATGATAAGTTCCATTTACATTCAGACAATTTCACTAGGCAGTGTGTGCCTACCACTGTTTTTTTTGGTTCCACTATTTGCACAGGCAGCATAGCTGGGAAAACACAGACTCACCCAACACAGTCTCTTCCCCGTGTCTTTCTCCTCCTCAAGGAATCAGTTCATCAGTCAATCAAGTCATGTGGGACTGGAGGCTGAGTACTCCCTAACATAGAAGGTCACATTCCTGCATGCTTTCCTCAGCAGAGGGGGAGATGAGAAGGTCCTTTTAGGGTACACTTGCTTGGACATAGACGAGGCTAGTTGGAGGGCTCTGACCAGCAGAGACAGACTTCGCCACAGTAGGAAGGGATGAGGCAGCTGTTCTGAACCTAGAGCTCCACCACACCTTGTCCCGTCTCACTGAGGCAATTTTGAGAGGCTGCCCTGGAATATGGTGGATGTTGAGAAACAATGTGGGCTTTGCCGGGATTCAGGTGGTGTCTGCGGTGTGAAGACAGGAGCTGAATGTTCAGAATCTAGGCTGTTTTTCTTGTGATCAGTTGGGTTACCTGTTTGAGACCTAGTCCATTTTTATTAGGGAGGGTGAATAAATTCCACAGAACACAATGGCGCTCCCAGGATGACTGAGGAAGGGTGAGAAAGGGGGAAATTTTTTCCACCTAGACTTTTTGCTACCTCAGGAATCAGGAGCTGATTAGGTTAGCACTGGCTCAACCTAATCTATTCAATTTTATTGCATTTGATCTAATTATGTTCCCCATTTTTAAGGTAGGAAGGGTCATTTCATTTGGTCTATATTTTCTCTCTGCATTTTTATTTCATCATGTGTGGATCTAATACAATCAACCATAATTTGACATTTGTTGTTTCCAAGCATTTAAGAAATTATAATATCTATGCGTACAATGTTAACACTATGTATAATAAATTCCCTTTCTGTGCAAAATATATAACGTATGTCAATATAGGCATGTTTAATTGTGCATCTTGAAAGGTGAACAAGATCATAAATACCTCCAAGTAGGAACTGGGACAGAAATCGGAAGAAATGATTCCCTGATCTGATCCCTGTGCTCCCGGTTCTTTGTTTTCTTGACACTATGATAGGATCCTGAAAATGTCTCCCTTATCTGTGTCTAGGTCCCCAGTAGAACTACAGCAAGAAACTTCTGATTGAGGATCTAAGAAGCGGCAGGAATGAGAAAACTGTTCAGCCAATCAGAGTAAGCCACGCCCAGCCGAGGGACGTATAAAAGGCAGGTCTATCAGAATAACCCACACTCTGCCTTTGGACGTGTGAGAGAGTGCACCTTTCACTTGAGCTTCAACATGGGAAAGGGAAATGAAGACCCTGATCTCCACTGCTCCTCCATCCGATGCTCCACTGACCAGCCCCCTTTCCAACAGATTTCCTTTACAGAAAAGGGCTCAGATGAGAAGAAACCATTCAAAGGAAAAGGCAAGACCGCCTTCTCCCATTCCAGTGAGAAGCACATACAAAGGCAAGGTAAGGTCTTGGGCTGCTACTATGGAGGCTGGAAGGAGGGTTGGAATCAGGGATACTGAGCTATGTGTCTTTGGTAGGGTTTTATTTTGAGATTGGGGATGGGAAATGGCTTAGTGCCCTCAGGGGACTTTGAGAAATGTATTCACTCATGACACTGGCAGAAGAGCTTCCATGAAAGACTGATTCACAAAAATGCATCAGAGATAGACTATGGGACTCTGCCTAGGAAGAAGTGAGTCATCTTAACTTTCTTTTGCAGCAGAATCGGAGCCCAATCCCAACAAGGAGAATTCTGAAGAAACCAAGCTCAAGGCCGGGAACAGCACTGCTGGATCAGGTAAGATTTGACTCTTTCAAGGTGTGAAGGGACAGAGCAGCAACACAGGCTCCCCTGGGAAGGACACTGGGAGCTCCTTGGCAGCCAGGGCCGTACAGATCCTGGACACTGGAGAACAGAAGAGAGCTGGGGTTTGGTGGTAACCTCAGCTCCTGTGTGTCCAGGATGGACTAGGAATTTCAGGGTGTTCAGCTGGAGGCCCTTTCTCAAACTCTCATTGTGTTCACAGAACCAGAGTCCAGCTCATATCGGGAAAACTGCAGGAAAAGAAAAATCAGTTCCAAAAACAGCTGCCAAGACAGAGCAGGTAGAATCTTGGTGTTTATTGTTGTTGGTGGTGGTGGTGGTTTTTTTGTTTTTGGTTTGTGCCAAAAGGCAAATAATCAGGAAACTTTTAAACGAGGCTTGAGCGGAAAGGGAGTTACTTATTGACGAGTAAGTTTTTGAGATATTAGCACTCTGAGAATATCTGGGGACTCCCAAGAGGTTCAGCCTCACTTCATTCCAGTGCTGAGATGGTCAGGCAGGAATGGGAGAGACAAGTGGGGTTCACCTGGGTGCACAGGGGGTTCTGGAAATGAGGGTCTGTGGGGACTGCTCTGGTGAGTCTCTCATATGCTTTCTTTGCAGGGAACCATCCAGAAGAGGAGCTCAGCTTGATGTTGAAAAAGAAATCAAGATCCTCCACTGCTGTGCACAACAGTGAAATCCAGGAGACCTGTGATGCCCACCATAGGGGATGTTCCAGGGCTCGCACTGGGCACAGCAAGCGGCACAGGTCTCGGCCCCTAGGAGTCCAAACACCGTCACTTCGAAAAAGCTTGGTGACCTCGGTGCGAGCTATGTCAGAGGCTGTTTATCAAGACCTAGCCCAGGTGTGGGCACAGCAGATCCATTCTCCACTGACCTGTGAGCAGCTGACACTGCTCACTCAGCTCCGGGGGCCTCTGTGTGCCCAGGTGCAGACCTTGTATTCCATGGCCACCCAGGCAGCTTATGTCTTCCCTGCAGAGGCCTGGCTTGTCCCAGCCACACTGCCTGGTCCTGGGGATTCAGCCCTGGAGAGAGAAGCCCAGCCTTTCCCTGGGCAGGAGATAACTGAGACTGTCAGTGGATCAGATGAGGCTAGGCTGGGAGCACCCTGACCCTATTCAGCAGAGATGCAGCTCTTGGAATGAGAACAATGACCTGCTTCTTCTCAGATTCTTCCAGATGACCAGCAGTGAAAATTTTAGACACACTGTGTTAATAAATGACAGAACCTGAAGAAGTCATAGGAAAAAACTTGAGTGGTATACTCAGAACGGTGAGCCCTGCATTTTGCAGAGGTCTAAGGCTATAGACAAATTTTATATTTCATGTTAGACATTTGATGCCTTTTGGATGTCTGATGACAGTCGTGCATTTCTATGTAATCAGAAAAATATTAGAATGTAATCGTGAATTTGCACATTTTAGATTGCAGAAAAGTAAATATAAAATTATATGTTCCTTTTTTTTTTTTTTTTTTGAGACAGTCTTGCTATGTTACCCAGGCTGGAGTGCAGTGGCAAAATCTTAGCTCGCTGCAGCCTCTGCTTCCTGGGTTCAAACAATTCTCATGCCTCAGCCTCCCAAGTAGCTGGGACTACAGGAATGTACTGTCATGCCTGGCTAATTTTTTTTTCTTGTATTGTTAGTAAAGACAGAGTTTTGTCACTTTGGCCAGGTTGGCCTCGAACTCAGGTGATCCACCAGCCTCTGTCTCCCAACGTGATGGGATTACAGGCATGAGCCCCCTTACCTAGAAATTGCTTCTCTTTTAATCCGGAAAATGTTGTAGGCTCTCCCTCTTCCAGCCTGAACCCATGGAGTACTAATATCCACAAACCATTAATAGCACTCCCTGTGAAAAAATGTTTACACATTTTTACAGTTTGATATAATTACAGTAAAATTACTATGCAAGCTGTTTACTTTTAATATTTCTATATGAAATTTAAGTCAAGATATATTAAATGGTAAATGATTGTACTTATTTATTGAACTGCCTCATGTTTTATTTCATTTTAAAATCCTAAATTTATATTTTATTGTATTTTATACATTTCAATTGATTGTACTATATTGCAGGATATGGAGATTTCATCACATATTACAATACAGTGTATTTTGTTATATTTGACGTATATTCTACTTGTATTTTGTACTGAGATCATACAATCTTTCATTATCTAAGTATATTAATTACTTATTTGGTTGCTTTATAATTTTCATTTTGTGTAATGAAATAAACATTAATGTTGTTTGGAATTTTAAATTTCCTTCATATGGAATTTGTATTTAATAAAGATGTGAAAAGAGAATGTCTTATCTTCACTTCTGTGTCATCCTATCCCTGACCTCCCCACAGCCCACAGCTCTTGTCATAGTACAGGAATAATGTTCTATCACTACAGGAAATGGGGCTAATTCAATGGTAATAGACAGATATAAATTGGAGATATAGAGATTTTATTCTCCACCACTGCAACAGAAAAGAATCACAGTAATGTGAGTCACACAATTTTTGGGTTGACACTGCTTATGAGTTATGCCTACACTATGCTGTAGAATAACTCTGAAATAAATTACGTCTATTAAACAAAGGCACATACATAAATAACGTGTCTAAATAACAATGTACATATCTTAATGAAAATGAATTTTTTTGCTAAAAAATGTTAACACATAGATACACACAATGGGGTCATACAATGTTGAAAAATAGAGATGGGGAGAGGAACAGAGACAGAGAAATGGAGGAATGGAGCGAGAAAAGGACAGATGGACAGAGCGACATTGGAAAGGAGAAAGTGGGGAGAGGGGGAGGAAGGGAGGTAGGGAGGGAGGAGGGAGGAAGGGAAGGACAGAAGGAGAAAGGGAGCAAGAGACAGAGAGAGGAAGGCAGAGAGAAAAGTGGTCTTCTGCCTCCAGGACCAGCAGGACCTCGCACTCCGGGAAAATGCTGGGTGCCCAGTGCAGGCTGAGTGCTCGGCCGACAGCCGCGTTGGCCTGCGGGGCGCTCACCAGCCCTCCAGATCGCCAGCCTGGGTCACCTCATCCCGGAGCGATTCAGAACGAATTCCGCCTCCCAAGGAATGATAGAATTGCCCAGAGAGCACTAAGCGGAGACTTGGGTGATTGTCCGTTTTTCATCCACATGGTTCACAGATGACATAGCCCCACGCTGAGCCTGCAACAGAGCAGTCACACTCAGGCAGAGTGAACCATGATTCCGGGTTCCACGTTCCTTTGCCCTCTGCAAGGGGAGCCTGTTGCTCACGTGTCTCCGGCACCCGAAAGTGTGACCATGTTGGCTGTTTCCCGAGCTCTGTGGGAACACAGAAACCTCCAGCGAAGCGTGGAAAAGCAGCATCGTGACATCGCTCCCCTTTCCAGTTTCCAAACAGGCCACAGTGGAGACTTTCCTCGTTGCAGGAAACAGGAATGCGTGGTCAGGCCGTGATGCACCGGACGTTTCTTTTCTCTGTAGTTTCGCTCTCGTTTTCTACATGAAAATGAACGAGATACACACCCCTGCGTGTGTGAGACTATCACGGCAATGGCGACACACACAGGCATTGCCGCGTTCCTGGAGAGGGCCTGGAAAACTCAAGACTGTCATGGAGGTTTAGTTCCGCACTCCACCCTTCAGGGTGGTTTCTGCCTGAAAACTGGGCGAACCAAGACAGCTGCTTCCAGTTTCCATAGAATTACTGCAGAACCTTAGAGAGTCAGCCCCCGAAGCCCCTCTTTCCCCTCCAATCTGGCCGTACACCCACCCACCCCACAAGGCCCTGGTCCCTGTAGTTTTCGGCTTCGGAGGGCAGGCTACCCCGGGACCACGGGCCCCGAGCTCATGAATGTTCATAACGGGGTGGAGGTGGTAGGTCTTTCTAAGGGCCTCCTGGCTCGACCTGCGCACAGTGCACAGGCCGGCTGAGGAGCAGGGGAGCCCGCCGGCCTCTCTCTGCCCGTGTCCGTCCGTGAAATTCCGACCGGGGCTCCCCGCGATGGCTCTCCCGACACCTTTGGACAGCACCCTCCCCGTGGAAGCCCGAGGACGAGGACGGCGAAGGAGACTCGCTTGGACCCCGAGCCAAAGAGAGGTCCTGCGAGCCTGCTTTGAGCGGAACCAGTACCCGGGCATCGATCGCCACCAGAGAACGGCTGGCCCAGGCCATTGGCATTCCGGAGCCCAGGGTCCAGATTTGGTTTCAGAATGGGAGGTCATGCCAGCTGAGGCAGCACCGGCGGGAATCTCGGCCCTGGCCCCAGAGACGCGGCCCGCAAGAAGGCAGGCGAAAGCGGACCGACGTCACCCGATCGCAGACCGCCCTGCTGGTCTCAGCCTTTGAGAAGGATCGCTTTCCAGGCATCGCAACCAGGGAAGAACTGGCCAGAGAGACGGGCCTCCCGGAGTCCACGATTAACATCTGGTTTCAGAACCGAAAGGCCAGGCACCGGGGACAGGGTGGCAGGGCGCCCGCGCATACAGGGGGCCTGTGCACCGCTGCCCCCGGCGGGTGTCACCCTGCTCTCTGGTCGGCCGCCTTCGCCCACACCGGGGCGTGAGGTACGGGCCTCCCCACACCCCACATGCCCTGCGCGCCCGGGGCTTTCCCACAGGGGTCTTTCGTGAGCCAGGGAGCAAGGGCCGTGCCCCTGCTCCAGCCCAGCCAGGCCGCGCCGGCAGAAGGGATCTCCCAACCTGCCCCGTTAGGCGGGGATTTTGCCTACACCGCCCTGGCTCCTCCGGAAGGGGCACTCTCCCACCCTCAGACGCCTCGGTGGCCTCCGCACCCGAGCAAATGCCGGGAGGACTGAGACCCGCAGGGCGACGGCCTGCCAGGCCCTTGCACAGTGGGACAGCCAGGGCCCACTCAAGCTGGGTGACAAGGCCAAGGTGTGCTTGCTCCACCCACGTCCCAGCCGAGTCCGTGGTGGGGCTGTAGCCCCAGGTCGCTGGGGCGACTTGGGAACCCGAAGACGGAGCACCCCCACCTCCGAAGCTCGCAACCCCGGAGGCCTCCGTATCAAGCACAGATGCAAGCCATCCAGGCGCCCTCCCAAGCGCTCCAGGAACCCGGGCGCTAGTCTGCACTCACCTCCAGGCTGTTAGATGAGTTCCTGTCGACCCCAGAGTTTCAGCAAAAGTCACAACCTTTCCTAGGTCCGGCGCCACTGGAGGAGTTGAAGGACGTGGAAGAGGCCGC
Organism: Hylobates moloch; assembly: GCF_009828535.3. Classification (NCBI taxonomy): domain Eukaryota; kingdom Metazoa; phylum Chordata; class Mammalia; order Primates; family Hylobatidae; genus Hylobates; species Hylobates moloch. Next base: position 47,991,869 of record NW_026652297.1, read on the forward strand.
TCCGCTGGGACCACTCCCCGGCCAGGAAGAACACCGGGCTCTGCTGGAGGACCTTTAGGATGCGGGGTGGGGGCACGGCGGCGGCCTCTCTTTTGCGGTGAACCTCTGACTCGGTATGGAGAGACGTGTCTTCCCTTCCAGCTGACCTGTCTAGGATCCCTGAGTTCCAGGTCTGGCGAGAGTCTCCACACAGAGGAGGGCCGTCATTCTTTCCTGAGCATCCCGGGGATCCCAGGGCCTGCCCAGGTACCCGGAGGTGGACTGTCTACTGCTCATGCGCGGGTTTGCACGTAGCAGCCTAGGTTTTCTACCCAGCCCAGGCTGAGCTCTCATCCCTTTTCCCCCCGCGTTCTTCAGTCGGGTTGGCGGAGACCGCAGTCCGCGAAACACTGGGCTGGGGCAGAAGCCAGGCCAGTTCTTTCCGGGGCTCGACTCCTCTGCCTCTTCGCTCACCATCACTTGCCAACCCGTGTCCCGCCAGCCTCCTCGCCAGCACCATGGAGGGCCTTGCAACTAAATGTAGACCCGAGACCTCGCACAAACCGGTGTGCTGCCCTTTCCAGGCAAGAGGGAAGGTAGGCAGAGATAAGGACAGGAACGGAGACAGAGTGGGACGGAAGGATGGAGCTAGGAAAAGATGGATGGACTGAGTGACCCTGGAAGGGAGAGAAAGTGGGAGAGAGGGAGAAAGTGAGGAAAAATCCGGGGGAGGGAGGGAAGAACAGAGGGCAGGATTGACCGAGGGACAAAAGGAGCAAGAAACAGATAAAGGAAGGCAGAGAGAAAAACGGTCTTCTGCCTCTAGAACCAACAGGACCCAGCACTCCGGGAAAATGCTGGGTGCCCAGCACGGGCTAAGTGCTGGGCCCACAGCCCCGTTGGCCGGCGGGGTGCTCAGCGGCCCTCCGGATCGCCAGCCTGGGTTACTTCATCCTGGAGCGATTCAGACGAATTCCATTTCCGAAGGAATGAGCGAATTCCCCAGAGAGCCATGAGCCGAGACTCACGTGGTTGCCTGGTTTTCATCCACATGGTTCACAGATGACATATCCCCACGTTGAGCCCTGCAACAGAGCGCGAGGCAGATAGTCACATACACACAGAGTCACACTCAGGCCAACTAAAGCGTGATTCTGGATTCCACGTTTCTTTGCCCTCTGCAGAGGTGCCTGTTGCTCAAGTCTCTGCCCCCACCCCCCGAAAGCGTGACCATGTTGACTGTTTGTTTCCCGAGCTCTGTGGGGCCCCAGAAACTTCCAGGGATGGGTGGAAGACCAGCTTCCTGTCGGTGCTCTCCTTTCCAGTTTCAAACAGGCTATACTGGAGACTCCCCATTTTGCAGGAAACAGGAATCCATTGTCAGGCCATGATGCACTGGAAGTTTCTTTTCACTGTGGTTTCGCTTTTTTTA